>NC_066315.1:488262-560762 GCF_022539315.1 Serinus canaria
GGGGGGACTGGGGGCACTGGGTGACGGGGGCACTAGGGGGATGAACTGGAGGGCACTGGGGGGCACTAGGGGGTCGCCGGGGGGGCAGTAGGATGAACTGGGGGGTCTCGGGGGGGGCACTGGGATGAACTGGGGGTCTCTGGGGGGGCACTGGGATGAACTGGGATGAACTGGGGGGTCTCGGGGGGGCACTGGGATGAACTGGGATGAACTGGGGGTCCCGGGGGGGGCGGTAACTGCAGTTTCCCCCGCCACCACACGAGGGCGCCCCATAGAGAGGCGGGCGGGTAGGCGGGTCCGGGCCCCTCCGGGAGGCGGGGACACTGCGGAGACACTGCGGGATGGACACTCTCGGGGACACTCTCGGGGACACTCTTGGGGACACTCTCGGGGACACTCTGGGGACACTCTCGGGGACGCCTCTTGCGGACCCCGGCGCCAATGGCGGCCGCGCTCCCGCCCCGTCACGGAAAAGGCTCTGCCGCCGCCTGATGACGCACTCAGCGGCCAATAGCGAGCGGGCGCGGCGCGTGACGTCATAACTGCGCGCCTCGGTGGCGGCCCGTGCGCGCGGCCGGGGCGGGAGAGGTCAGAGAGGGCCGGGAGCGGGACCGGGACCGGGAGCGGGAACGGGAACGGGAATGGGAATGGGAATGGAAATGAGAACGGGAATGGAAATGAGAACGGGATCGGGATGGGATCGGGAGCGGCGTTGGGATCGGGACTGTGGAACACGGGGCTGGAGAAGCGGGCCCGGGGAAGAACCGGGGGGAACCGGAACCCAGGGATGGAGCGGGGGGAGGCCTGGAGCGGGGCGGGGGGGGGGAGGATGGGCCGGGGGAGACCGGCACCGGGGGGAGCTCGGGCGCGGCGGGGCGGTGTCCCGGTGCCGGGGGCAGTGTCCGGTGCGGGCCGCCCCAACGCTCCGTCCCGCGCAGAGTCCCGGCATGCGGCGCTGAGCCCGGCCCGAGCCGTGCCCATGGCCGCGCACCTGGTTCGCCGCTGCTGCCGGCGGCTGCTGCTGCTGCCGGCCCCGCCGGGGCCCGGCCCGGGGCCCGCCCTGCGCACCGGCCCGGCCCGGCCCGCCGAGGAGCCGCGGGCGCGGCCCGAGGGCGAGGAGCAGCAGCTGCGGGAGCTGATCCGGACGGCGGGCAGCGCGCAGGAGCTGCTGCAGCTGAGCCGCGGCACCGCCCTGAGCAGCAACCTGGCGGCGCTGGCCATCGCCCGGCTGGCCCGGCTGAGCGGCGAGCAGCGCCTGGACACGCAGAGCCTGCGCGGGGACCCCCGCTTCCAGCAGCTCCTGGGGACCCTGGACGCACAGGTGGGCTGGGGACACACCTGGGGGTGCTGCAGGGACACACCTGGGGGTGCTGCTGGGGACAGGGCTGGGGGTGCTGCTGGGGACACACCTGGGGGTGCTGCTGGGGACACACCTGGGGGTGCTGCTGGGGACAGGGCTGCAGTGCCTGCTGTTCTCTGCTCTGTACCTGAGCGCTCAGGGCACAGCTGGGGCACAGGCTGGCAGTGCCCAGGTCCCTCCAGCAGGTCCAGGGCACACCTGGGAGGTGGCACAGGTAGAGGAGCAGTGCCCCAAGTTCACACTGGCTGTCCCTGTCCCACATCTGTCCCTGTGGCAGATCTCCTGGGTGTGGAACATGGCTGGTGGCCCTGTGTCACACGTGTCCCCCTGTCACTCGTGTCACATGTGTCCCTGGCCCATGCAGGTCTCTCAGGTGTGGAACATGCCAGGTGTTCCCATGTCATACACGTCCCTGTGTCACACCTGTTCCCTTGTCCCCATCCCTCTGCACATCTCTCAGCTGTGGAACAGGGCTGTTGTCCCTTTGTCACTCATGTCCCTATGTCCCCTGAAGATCTCTCAGGTGTGGTGTCCCCGTGTCTCACACCTGTCCCCGTGTCTCACACTGTCCCTGTCCCCTGCAGATCTCGCAGGTGTGGAACAGGGCTGTTGTCCCCGTGTCTCACACCTGTCCCTGTGTCTCACACCTGTCCCCGTGTCTCACACCTGTCCCTGTGTCTCACACCTGTCCCCGTGTCTCACACCTGTCCCCTGCACATCTCTCAGCTGTGGAACAGGGCTGTTGTCCCTTTGTCACTCATGTCCCTATGTCCCCTGAAGATCTCTCAGGTGTGGTGTCCTCATGTCTCACACCTGTCCCCGTGTCTCACACTGTCCCTGTCCCCTGCAGATCTCGCAGGTGTGGAACAGGGCTGGTGTCCCCCTGTTTTACACCTGTCCCCATGTCTCACCCCTGTCCCCCCATCTCACCTGTCCCCCGCAGATCTCCCAGGTGTGGAACTCGGCCCTGCTGCAGGTGCTGCGCAGCCTGCCGGCGCTGGGGCTGGCGCGGGGCGGGCGCCAGGTGCGCTCGGTGGAGCAGGAGGTGCTGTGGCGGCTGCGGCGCCTGCCCCTGAACCAGCTGGTGCAGCTGGCCGAGCAGCTGGCGGGGCAGGGCCACCAGGGGCTGCTGCTGCCCGAGGTGCTGCGCAAGCTGGAGCTGCGCTGGACCGAGCTGGAGGACACCCGCACCGTGGTGACGCTGATGGCCAAGGTGGGACACCTGTCCCCCGCCCTGATGGAGCGCCTGGAGGACAAGGTGGGACCTGCACCGCACGGGGGGTGGCACTGGGGGGGACCCGGGCCTCAGCCTGGCCTGGGTGGGGTCACCTGGGGTCAGCAGTGCCAGCTGTCCTGCCTCCCCCCCCCCTTGTCCCTGTCTCACCTGCCACTGCCAAGCCCTGGAGCTGGCTGGGAGTTCTGTCCCATGTCTCACCTGTCCCATGTCTCACCTGTCCCTGTGCCAGGTGCTGGAGCTGGCAGAGCAGTCTGATTCCTGTAACTGTCTCCCCTGTCCTTTGTCTCACCTGTGCCTGTGTCCCTATCCCTGCAGGCTCTGGAGCTGGCAGAGCAGTTCTGTCCCTGTCTCACCTGTCCCATGTCTCACCTATCCCTGTGCCAGGCACTGGAGTTGGCAGAGCAGTCTGATTCCTGTAACTGTCTCCCCTGTCCCGTGTCTTGGCTCTCCCTGTCCCTGCCAAGCCCTGGAGCTGGCAGAGCAGTTCTGTCCCTGTCTCACCTGTCCCCCTGTCCCTGCAGGTGCTGGAGCTGGCAGAGCAGTTCTGTCCCTGTCTCACCTGTCCCCCTGTCCCTGCAGGCCCTGGAGCTGGCAGAGCAGTTCTGTCCCGTTCCCCTGTCCGTCTCACCTGTCCACCTGTCCCTGCAGGCCTGGAGCTGGCAGAGCATTCTGTCCCTGTCTCACTGTCACCGCCCTGCCCGCGGCTCGAGCTGAAGCAGTTCTGTCCCTGTCTCACTGTCCCTTCTCCTGCCCCCTGCCCTGCAGGCACTGGCTGGCAGCATTCTGTCCCCTGTCCTCAACCTGTCTCACCTGTCCCCCTGTCCCTGCAGGCGCTGGAGCTGGCAGAGCAGTTCTGTCCCTGTCTCACCTGTCCCACCTGTCCCTGTCCCTGCAGGCTCTGGAGCTGGCAGAGCAGTTCTGTCCCTGTCCCACCTGTCTCACCTGTCCCTGTCCCCGCAGGCCCTGGAGCTGGCAGAGCAGTTCTGTCCCTGTCCCACCTGTCTCACCTGTCCCCCTGTCCCCGCAGGCGCTGGAGCTGGCAGAGCAGTTCTGTCCCTGTCCCACCTGTCTCACCTGTCCCCCTGTCCCCGCAGGCGCTGGAGCTGGCAGAGCAGTTTGACCCCGACGAGCTGCGCCGCGTGGCGCTGGCTCTGGCGCTGCAGCAGCGCCGCTGCGTGCCCCTGCTGCGGGCACTGTCCTACCACCTGCTGCAGAAACCTGCCGAGCTGCCCCTGCCCGTGCTCACCGACCTGCTCTTCGCCTTCAGTGAGTGCCAGGCCACCCAGGGGCTGGGCACAGTCCTGGTCCTGTGGCACCATCCCGGGGCTGGGAGCTGCCTGGGCTGGGTGCCAGGGCCACCCGTGGGGGGTTGGGGACAGTCCTGGTCCTGTGTCACCATCCCGGGGCCGGGAGCTGCCTGGGCTGGCAGTGGGTGGAGGGGTCCAGGTGAGCTTTGAGGTCCCAATCCTGTCCTCTGCCAGGCAGGTGGGGTGGGGGGGTCCAGGTGAGCCCTAGCAGCTGTTCCCAGTGGGTTACCCCAGTGCTGGGTGGAACAGGGGGCTGGGCATTGTGGGTCAGCCCAGGGTCATGGAGGAGGCCATTCCAGGTGTCCTGTCACTCCAGGTGTCCCAAACCCCTGGGAGCTCAGCGTGAGGCCATTCTGTCACCCTGGGTGTCCCCAGTCCCTCCCCAGCTCACCTGCAGCCTCTTTAGGCACTGGGAGGGCTCTGAGGTGTCCCTGGAGCCTCTCCTCTCCAGGTGACCGTTCCAGCTGTCACCTGTGGTGTGGGGGGCACAGGACAGAGGTGCTCAGAGCCCCCTGTGCTGAGCTGTCCCCCCTTGGCACAGGTAAGCTGAGCTTCCAGCAGCCCCAGGTGCTGCACCGCCTGGCCCTGGAGCTGCAGCCTCACCTGGGCAGCCTGAGCCCGGCTCAGGTGTCGCGCTGTGCCCGCTCCTTCGCCAGCCTGCGCTGGCTCAGCCGGCCCCTCGCCGAGGGCATGGCTCAGGTGAGCCCTGGGGGACAACGGGGACCTCACCTGGCCCTGGGGGGGCACAGAGAGGGTGGGGGAACCTCACCTGGCCCTGGGGGGGCACAGAGAGGGTGGGGCAATCTCACCTGGCCCTGGGGGGGCACGGAGAGGGTGGGGAACCTCACCTGGCCCTGGGGGAGGCAGGGGACACTCGCCTGTGCAGGGGATGTTGTCACCTTTCCCAGCAGGTTCCTCTCACCAGTCCAGGCCATTGTCACCTGGGAGCAGGTGGCAGTGAGGGCCCCTCCTTGTCCAGGCTGTGTCACCATTCCCAGTGGGAATCAGGGATCATTTCCCACTGGATTTGGCTCCATCCAGAGCCTCCAGCTGTGACTGCTGGTGCTGGTTCTGTCCCAGTTCTGTCCCAGTTCTGTCCCAGTTCTGTCCCAGTTCACCTCTCTGCACGTCCCCGTTCAGACAGACATCCCAGGCCTGCCCTTGTAGCTGGATGAGCTCCCCCACCCTTGGTGCCCACCCAGCAGGTCCCTGCTGATGTTTCCCAGCTTCTCCTCGCTGCTCCTCTCCCAAATTCCTGCCAGGTCCATCCCCCTGCTCTCTCCCTCCCACACCAGGGTATTCCAGAGCTTCCCCTCGTGCCTGGTGACAGTCCCAGCGTTCCCTCACTGGTGCTCCTGCCTGGGGGGTGTCTCTGGCTGCTGTGTCCCACCTGTCCCTCCCGTCCCCGTTGTGGACAGCCCCACATTCCCGTTTTTCCCACAGTACTGCCTGGATAACGCTCAGGAGCTGTCCATCACCCAGCTCTGTGGGATCCTCGTCTCCTTCGCCCGCCTCAACTTCCAGCCCAGCTCCAGCGAGGAGTTCTTCTCCATGGTGAAGTCCCTGGGGCTCCCGAGTGCTCCGGGTGGGGAGGGACCTCAGATCCCTTCCCCAAAGCCTCCCAGATTCCCCCTTCTCCCGTGTCCTGGGTGCTCCAGGTGTCCCAAATCCCTCCCAGCTCCCTCTTTGGGCACTGGGGGAGGCCCTGGAACCCCCTCCAGGTGACCCCCCCAAGCTGTCACCTGTCCCAGAGCCACAGGTGTTCCCCTGGCACATTCCCATGGGAAAGGGGCTGTTGGATGGCTGAACCCACGGGGTGAGAGGGTCACCTGAGAGGGACACGGGGACAGCTGCGTGGCTGAGCTGGGCTCCCTGTGCTCCCTCTGCAGATCCACGAGCGGCTGCAGGGGCAGGAGCAGCAGCTGGACGTGCACCTGCTGACAGATGTGGTGTGGTCCCTGTGTGTCCTGCAGCAGCCCCAGCACCCCCACCTGCGCCAGGTGCTGTCCCCCGAGTTCCAGGCCCGGCTGCGAGGTGAGCCCCGGCACAGCGGGGCCGCCACGCCCTGAGCTGGGGTCCGGGGATGGGACAGGAGCTGGGGCGGGGCAGCTGGGGGGGTTACCTGTCCCACAGGTGCTGCTGGCACCTGCAGCCCAGTCAAATTCGGTCCCTGTCCCCCCATGGCGGGGACCGGCCACCGGCTGCCACAGTGACCTCCGTGCCCACGAGCCCTGTGTCCCCTGCCGTGGGACCCAGGGGGTCAGTGCCACTGGAGACAGGGAGTCTGGGGGAGCCTGGGCTGGGGGCTTCTCAGGGGCTGCAGGTCACCTGGGGCACGGGCTGTGTCCTGGTGGCACAGCCCCGGGGCTGCAGGTCACCTGGGGCACGGGCTGTGTCCTGGTGTCACAGCCCCATGGCTGCAGGTCACCTGGGGCACAGGTGTGTCACAGGTGGCACAGCCCCATGGCCACTGAGCCCAGGGGGCTGCTCAGCCCTTTCCAGAGGAGCGTTCCCCTGATGCCACCTGGGCATCCCCTGGCACTGCCTGGGGCCGTTCCCCTGGCCCTTGGTGCCATCTGAGCCCAGCTCACCTGGCTCAGCCCCTGGGGACACGGCCCCTGTGCCAGGTGTCACATCCAGCCCTTTCCTGGGGAATGTTCCCACTGTCCCCCCCCCAGCCTTCCCTGGTGCTGCTGGGGGCTGTTCCTGTGTGCCGTGGGTGCCACCTGAGCATGTCCCCACCTGTCCCACAGGTGACAGCTCCCTGCGGGCGCAGAGCTCGTGGCTGAAGCTGCTGCACATCAACGCCACGGCCAGGCTGGAGGCCCCGGGCTACGAGGGGCCCTTCCTGCCCCCCGAGCTGCTGGGGGGGGATGGGGACAGGGACAGGGACAAGGACAAAGAGAAGGCCACCCCGCTGCAGCGGTGGCTGCGGGAGGCGCTGCCAGGGGCACTGGGGGGCCACGACCTCGTCCGGTACAACGTGAGCACAGTGTACGGCTGGGACATTGGTGAGTGCCACCCCTGCCACCCCCGGGGCTGGCACCCGCCCTGGGCACCCCTGGCACCCCCACCCCTGCTGCCTTCCCCTGTGACCCCAGTCCCCCCCGCCCTGTCACCCTGTTACCTTCCTGTGTCACCCTGCAGCCCTCTCACTTTCCCCTGTCCCCCACCCTGTCACCTTTCCCTGTAACACTCCAGCCCTCCTGGCTCTGTCACACCCCTGCCACCCCCTGTCACCCCCTGCCACCCCCTGCAGCCCAGTCAAATTCGGTCCCTGTCCCTCAGTGTCGGGGACCGGCCACCGGCTGCCACAGCAAGCTCCGTGCTCCGCGTGTCCCTGTCCCTGCCGTGGGACCTGGGCAGGCGGATCCCCTCGGACACTGCCACCCTGGGCTGGGTCAGCAGAGCCCCCCCAGTGGCTCTGAGTCCCCTGTCCCCTCTGTCCCTGCAGATGCCGAGGCGGTGCTGGACAGTGACAACAAACCTCTGCCCGTGAGGGACTTCAGTGCCCCCCACTTGTCCCACTCTGAGGGGACAAAGCCACTGCCTCCGGGGGCCAGGAGGTGGGTGGGGACAGGAGGGGCTCCCCAGGTGGGGACAGGGGTGACAGTGGGGGGGACAGCAGGGGAAGGGGGCAACAAGAGGGGAGGAAGAGGAAGGGAACAGGGAGGGGATGAGGAGGGGGAATAGAGTCACTGGGGGAGAAGAGGTGGCAGGAGGGGACATGGGACGGGGGGCCCGTGCTCATGGCTGTCCCTGTCCCCGGGGTGCCCATGCTCAGCAGCTGTCCATGTCCCAGGGGGGCCCCTGTTCAGTGTCTGTCCCTGTCCCCAGGGTGGCCGTGCTCATGGCTGTCCCTGTCCCACGGTGCCCATGTTCATGCCTGTCCCCAGGGTGCCCGTGCTCATGCCTGTCCCTGTCCCGGGGTGCCCGTGCTCAGTGCCTGTCCCTGTCCCTGTCCCCGGGGTGCCCGTGCTCATGCCTGTCCCTGTCCCCGTCCCCAGGGTGGCCGTGCTCATGCCTGTCCCTGTCCCTGTCCCCGGGGTGCCCGTGCTCATGCCTGTCCCTGTCCCCGTCCCCAGGGTGGCCGTGCTGCGCTGGGAGCTGCCGCAGTTCAGCTCGCGGGGCCGGGAGCTGCTGGGCCGGGGCTCGCTGGCCCGCAGGCACCTGCGCGCCGCCGGCTTCCTGCTGGCCGAGGTGAGCATGGCCACGTCCACAGCGACAGCCAGCGACAGCCAGCGACAGCCAGCCCGGGGCTGGCAACGCCCCCCCGGGTCCCTGGGAGCACCTGCGTGTGCCCAGCCCTGCCAGGGCCACCGCTGGGCCTGGCCTCGGGTGGCACATCCACCTTGAACCCTCCCAGCCCCTTCTTGGAGAAATATTCCCAAAACGTTCCCAGAACATTCCCCAGACATTCCCCAGATGCCACCTGGAGCTCCCTCCTGGCAGCGCAGCCCAGCCCCCATCCTGTGAGGTGTCCCCAGGACTCAGGTGTGGCCTCACCTGTGCCCAGCCCAGGGGACGGTCCCTGTGCCCGTGGCCACCCTGGTGACACCAGCCTGGTGCCATTGTCCCCCTGGCACACCTGGGCATAGCTGGCACCATTGGGATGGAGGCTCTGACACCTCCTGGGGGGCTGCCAGCTCCCCCCAGCCTGGGGCTCAGCAGGGATGAGCCACCATGATCCCCCCGGGCCACCTGCCAGGTGCTGGGGGGACAGGGGTGACAGGGAGGTGACACGGATGAGCTGATCCTGTGGGGTCATCCAGGATTAACCCCTGGGGGTAATTATAGCCCGGGGGGAGTGTGACAGCCACGTGTCACCCCCAGGGTCACTGTCAGTCCCTGCTCTCATTGTCACACCCCTGGCAGTGTCACTGTCACACCTGGGGGGCGGTGGCATGTCCCAGGGTGGGCACTGGGGCCCAGATCAGTGCTGAGCCCCTCCCAGGTGGGTGCCATGGCACAGCCAGGGCAGGACAGGAGGGGACACAGCTGGGACCCCCATGGCTGCTGCCACATCCCTGTCCCCTGCAGGTGCCCCACTACGAGTTCCTGGAGCTGAAGCTGGAGCGGCAGCGCGTGGCCTACCTGAAGGACAAGGTGGCCAAGGCCCTGGCCAGTGACACGGCAGGTGACACAGCCACCCACACGGCCACCTAGCCCGCCTCACCTCATCAGGTGGCCCTGTCCCTGTGCCAGTGTGAGCAGGTCACCGTGCCGAGGTGGCCCTGTGCCTGAGCCCAGGTGGCCACGTCACCACAGCGAGGTGGCCGCATCACCAGGTCACCGTGCCCGGATGGGACCCCACAGCGAGGTCCCCATGTCCCCGTGTCCCTGTGTGACTGCTGCTCTGTGTCACCAACGGCTCAAATAAACCCAGAACTGTACAGGGATGGTGGCTGGGCATGGTGGCACAGGGGACAGGTGGCATTGGGGGTGGGTGGCACTGGGGATGGGAACACGGGACAGGTGGCATTTGGGACATGGCATTGGGGATGGGTGTCATGGGGGACTTTGGGGACAGTGGGGATGGGTGGCATTGGAGACCTGTGACATAGGGGGCAGTTGCCATCAGTGCTAGGTGTCATTGGGACCAGGTGACATCCAGGCTGGGTGACATAGGGGCTAGTTGGCATCATGGCCAGGTGACATTGGACTGGGTGACATTGGGGCTCGGTGGCACTGATGCCAAGTGCCATGGGAGCCAAGTGACATCCGTGGTGGTTGGCATTGGGGTTGAGTGACATGGGGGCTGGGTGATATTGGGGTCCGGTGACACTGGGGCCAGGTGACATTGGAGCTGGGCGATGGCAGGGACAGGTGACATTGGGACTGGGTGACACTGGGAATGGTGACATCAGGGTGGGGTGACACTGGATGGGTGGCAGTGGGGGCGGTGCCATCGGTGTTGGTGGCACGTGGCCGTGCCCACCCCCCGTGTCCCCAGCCCTGTGCCCGGGGCCGCCGGTCTGAGCCGGGATCGGCATCAGGCGCCACCGGCCTTGATTCCCGATTATCCCGGGATTGTCCCCGGGGGAACGGGGACAGGGACCGGGGCCGGCTCCGGGCGGGGCTGGGGTGGGCACCAGGGGCACCGGGGACCCCGCGGTCGGGGGCTGTCTCTGCCTGGGGGGGGGTCACATCCCGACCGTGTCGTGTCCCCCGTGGGGTCTCGAGTCCCCGCACGGGGCAGGGGGACAAAGTGGCTCAGGACAGCCCTGGGGGTGACACACCGGGGGGGGCGGATTAGTGTCCACCTGGCGCCGGGACCGCTCCGGCCCCCCGGGGGGGGGACGCGGCCGGCTGGGGGGGGACACACGGTGACAGGGGGGACACGGCGGGCGGGAGCTGCTGAGTCACCGCCCGGGGCCGTGCCTGGCACCGGCGGCGCGGGCACGGCCAGCCCGGGGGGACAATGCCCGCCCTCATCCCGCAGCCCCGGTGCTCGGGGACACGCGGGGGGGACACGCGGCTCCCTGCCTGCCCCCACCCGTGTCACCAGGCCCGCGCAGACGCCTTGGGGGGGCTCCGCCCTGCGTCCCCCCCCAGTTCCCCCCAGGACACCGCGGGATGCTCATCCCCCTTTTTTAGGAGACAAAGTGGGGGAAACTGAGGCCGGGCCCCGCCCTCGCCCCCCCCCCCCGGAGCTGATGCAAGCGCTGGGTGGGCCCGGGCCCCCCTCCCCCGCCGCAGCGCCTGGCGCCCGCCCCGCGCCCTCCGGCACAAACCCTCTATCGCGACAGAGCCGGGGCCGGGCGGGACGCGATTCCCGCTGACATCAGCCGGGCCGGGCCCCCCGCCCCCGCCGCAGCCCCGCTGATGCTCCGGCGCCGCCGCCGCAGCCGCGTCCGCCCGGCCGAGCCGAGCGGGGGGAGCGGGGGGGACCGGGCCGGGGGGGGCCGCGGGCAGCGCCGAGCCCGGAGAGTCCCCGAGAGCCGGGGGGGGCGGACCGGAGAGGGAGAACAGGATGCCGGAGGGAGCGGAGGCAGGTGAGGCCGGGGGCAGCGGGGGACGCGGACGGAGCGGGAGGATGAGGAGGGAGAGGAAGAATGGGAGCGGAGGGATGGCGGTGCGGGAGGGAGCCGGAGAATGGGGATGGAGCGGGGCGATGAAGGACGGAGCCGGAAGGATGAAGGACGGAGCGGGAGGATGAGGATGGAACAGGAGGATGGAGCCGATGGGATGAAGGACGGAGCAGGGAGGAGGGAGCCGGAGCCGTCAGGGTGGAGATGGAAAGATGAAAGGCAGAGCGGGAGCCATGGAGGGCTGAGGGATGAGGATGGAGCAGGGGATGAAGGACGGAGCGGGGAGGGGTGCAGGATGGGAGGATGAGGATGGAGCGGAGGGAAGGAGGATCGAGGTGGGGGATGAAGGACAGAGGTGCAATGATGGATCCGGAGGATGAGGATGGAGCGGGAGCGATGGACGGCAGAGCAGGAGGGACGAGGATGGAGCCGGGGGATGAAGGACAGAGCCCGAGGATGAGGATGGAGCGGGGAAATGAGGGGCAGAGCGGGAATGACGGAGCCGGAGGATGAGGATGGAGCGGCCCGGCCGCGGCTCTCGGCAGCCGCCACCGCCCGGGCTCGGGCCTGGCACAACCGGGGGGCTCCGGCCTGGCCCCCCCGCGGGGCACGGGGACTTTGGGGACCTCGCTTCGGGGTCACCAAACTGAACCCCCGGAACACAGCGGGGGTCGGCAGCGGGTTGTGCCCCCCCGGACCGGGAGGTGCTGCTGGGACTGGGGCGGCTGAGCCTCGACCCCCTCCGCAGCACCATTCCCCCCCCCGCCCCCCAGGGTGGGAAACTGAGGCACAGCCCAAGGTCACCCCACAGCGCTGTCCCGGGGGCCACTGCCACGTGCCGGGGGGCTGGGGACAGCCGGGAGAATCGCCAGGGTCACCCGCACCTCCCTGCGGGGCTGGCGACAGCGGCGGCGGGGAGAGGGGACACACCCCAGGGTCACCCTGTGCCTCAGTGCCCCCCAGGGCTGAGGCTGGGGGTCCCCAAGAAAGGGGTGAGGGTCCGGTTTGTGCAGGGGGTCAGGGTGTGCCCTCAAGGGTGTGCAGAGGGGACCCCAAAACAGCCCCCGAGGCGGGGGGCGGCCGGGCAGGGACGGGAATTAACGGGGTCCCGGCAGCCCCCCCCCCCCCTTACAGGGCAGAGTCACCCCCGAACGGCACCGGGGGGGGATGGGGACAGGACCCCCCTCAATGAGCCTTTCGGGGGTCCCTAGCACGTGGCGGGGGGGTTGTGTCGGACTGAACCATTCCAGACTGCGGGGGGAATCAGTGGCACCTGCCCCGCAAATACCCCGCGAGGCCCCGCCCCCTCCCGGCTCCCCCCGCGCCGCCCCGCCCCCCCCGCCCCCCCCCCCGCCCCTTATAACGCCCGGGGGGGCGCGGGGTCGGTGCTGCAGGAGGGGCCGGGGGCGACCGCGGCTCCGAGCGCGCCCGCCCGTCCCATGGAGCCGTCCCCGGGGGCCTCAGGTGATGGAGGGGGGGGTCCAGGGGGGCGCGGGTGTTTTTTGGGGTTGGGGTGGGCACGGCAGGGCTGCGCACCCCCAAAGTGAGCGCACGGGACACCCAGGGGAGGGGGCTGTGAGGGGGGTCGCGCCCTCGGCCCCCCACCCCATGGAGGGTGCGGGCGGGTCTGGGTTGGGGTCCCGCCCTGGTGCAACCGCGTGCCCACCTCAGAGGGGGGTTTGGGGACGGGGGGCTGCTGCTGTCCGCGCCAGTGCCCCCAGACCTCTAGGGACCCTCCCCCAGCTGCTCGGGATGGAGCTCACCCTGTCCTCCCACCCCTGCCCGGGTGGGGGTGACACCAGCCCCCCCCCAGGGCACTCTGGGGCGTCCCCCCTTCACCGTCACAGGGTGACCCTGGGGGGGCTGTGGCACTCGGGGGTGTCCCCTCTCTATGGTGACCCTGGGGGGGCTGTGGCACTCGGGGGTGTCCCCTCTCTCCGCAGCCCCCCCGCCGATGCCGGCCAAGGAGGAGGCTCGCCCCCCGCCCGAGGGGGCCAGCTGTGAGCCCGGCCCCGCCGCCGCCGCCCCCCCCGGCTCTCCGTGCCGCCCCCCGCCCGCGGACCCGCTGGACACCCGCATTGTGATGGGGGAGGAGACGCGCTGCCCCCCGCCCGAGCCGCGGGGGGGGCCCCCCGTGCCTTGTCCCTTCCCCGCGCCCCCCAAGGAGCCCCCCCCGGGCCGCCCCCCCGCGCTGGACCCCGAGCTCTTCTTCACGGCCCCCTCGACGCCGGTGCGGGCGGGGGGGGCGCGGCCGCCGCCCCCCGAGGAGCCGACGGACGGGGACAGCGAGGGGCTCTGCTCGCCCCCCACGTCCCCCTCGGGCTCCTACATGACGGCCGAGGGCGGCAGCTGGGGCTCCTCGGGCACCGCCAGCACCTCCCCGTCCTGCTCCCCCAACCTGGCGGCCGAGGCCGAAGGCCTGGGTGAGGGTGAGGGCGAGGCCGAAGGGCTGGGGGGGGTCCTGGGGCTGCCCCCCGGCCTGGGGGACCCCCCGGCCTTCCCCCCGCTGTCCCCCGAGGAGGAGGATGACGACGATGATGATGACGAGGACGGCCTCTTCGCCCCGCCGGGCTGTGCGGATGACGAGGATGAGGATGATGATGATGAGGACGGGCAGACGCCGGAGGAGGATGAGGATGAGGACGAGGACGAGGGCTCGGGGCTGATCCCGGCAGCGCTGCTCCCGTTCCGCGGCAGCCTCCTCTTCCAGGCCGAGGCCGTGGAGATCTCGCCCCGGGCCGCCCCCGAGGAGGAGGAGGAGGAGGATGAAGGCAGCACCTCGGCGTCCTTCCTGCGCTCGCTGTCCGAGAGCTCCATCCCCGAGGGGGGGGACGAGGCCTTCGCCTTCCGCGACGACACCGACGCCTCCTCGGACTCGGCCGCCTACGACGGGGACGAGGACGAGCGGCTCTACGGCAGCGAGCGGCACGCGGGGGACACGGCGACACCCCCGGGGACCCCCCCCGCCTCCCCCGCGCCTGCCGGTGTGGAGCTGCACCTCCGGGCCGGGTCCCCGTGTCACCCCCCTGCTCCCGGACCCCTGGGGACACCCCCGGCACCCCCCGGAGGGGACGCGGAGCTGGACGGCGACGCCTTTGTCACCATCCCCGGGGCGTGGCCCCCGCCCGAGCCCCCCGAGGAGGCGGCGGCAGCGACAGAAGGTTCTGGAGCGGCGCTGGGACAGGGACCGTGCCCGGAGCTGGCAGGGACCGGCCCTGTCCCCCAGGTCCCTGGGCTCTGTGCCAGGGACCCCCAGAGCCACCAGCTGGGGGACACCAACGGGGAGCCCCAGGACGGCCCTGGGGGTGACAGTGATGGTGACAATGACCTTGAGTTCAGCACGGGGACAGTGGGGAGTGCTGACAGCCACAGCGAGCTGGGCTCTGCAGCCACCAGCCTGGGGACAGCAGTGACACCGACCCCCCTGGATGACACGGACACTGCAGCCAATGATGTGGTGGCACCGGTGACACCCAGCCTGATGGACTCGGTGGACACTGACCTGGTGGCACCAGTGACACCAGCCCCACTGGATGAGATGGATGCTGCAGCCACCAGCCTGGTGACACCCAGCCCGCCTGACGAGCAGGACACTGTGGCCACTGACGTGGTGACACCAGGGACACCAACCCCGCTGGACACTGCAGATGCTGATGTGGTGACAGCCAGCCTGATGGACAGCACAGCCACCAGCCCGGTGACATCCAGCCCGTCAGATGCTGCTGCCCCTGATGTTGTGGCATTGGTGACAGCCAGCCCCCCAGATGAGCTGGACACCACGGCCACCAGCCTGGTGACACCAGTGACACCCAGCCCATCAGATGAGCCAGAGGACACCATGGCCACCAGCCTGGTGACACCAGTGACACCAAGCCCATCAGATGAGCCAGAGGACACCATGGCCACAGACCTGGTGACACCAACACCACTGGTGACACCCAGCCCCCCAGATGAGCCTGACACCATGGCCACCAGCCTGGTGGCACCTAGCCCACCAGATGAGCTGGATATCACGGCCACTGACCTGGTGACAGCAGTGACACCCAGCCAGCTGGATGAGATGGAAGTTGTGGACACTGTCCTGGTGACACCAGTGACATCCACCCTGAGGGATGCTGTGGCCACTGACTTGGTGACATCAATGACACCCACCCCGATGGCCACTGCAGCCACCAGCCTGGTGACATCAGTGACACTGCCCCCCCTGGATGGGAGTAGCACTGTGGCTGCTGACCTGGTGACATTGGTGACACCTGCCCCGATGGACACCACAGAGGCTGCCCCAGTGACCCCGAGCGTGATGGACTCCATGGACACCAGACTGGTGACATTGGTGACACTGACCCCCCAGGATGAGACAGCCACCGTGACCACTGAGACGGCCACCGTGGCTGCTGCTGAAGTGACCCCCAGCCCGATGGACGCCGTGGCCACGGCTGAAGTGACCCCCAGCCCGATGGACGCCGTGGCCATGGCTGAAGTGACCCCCAGCCCGATGGACGCCGTGGCTGCTGCTGAAGTGACCCCCAGCCCGATGGACGCCGTGGCCACGGCTGAAGTGACCCCCAGCCCGATGGACGCCGTGGCCATGGCTGAAGTGACCCCCAGCCCGATGGATGCCGTGGCCACGGCTGAAGTGACCCCCAGCCCCCTGGCCGCTGTCCCTGCCTCGTGTCCCCCTGCCCGGGCCGTGTCCCCCGTGGTGCTGGCAGCCGGGGTGGCCCCATCCCTCGAGTCCCCAGCTGTCTCCCCGTGTCCCCTGGCACAGGTGACGCTGTCACAGCCCCCTGGCGATGTCCCTGAGGAGCGGGGGGACGCGGCCACCGCCTCGGCCGAGGATTTGTCCCCGGAGCTGCCGGACACGACGTCCCGCACCGACTCCGGCTTTGTCACCGTGCCCGCCCTCGAGGGGGGAGAGGCCGCCCCGAGCCCCGGCGGGCCCCGCGGGGAGCCCGAGGAAGAGGAGAAGGAGGAAGAGAAAGAAGAGGATGGGCATGTGGCCCCCACGCCCCCCTCGCCGCAGTTCACGGCCTCGGAGCGGGAGGTGTTTGTGGGGACCCCCCCGGCCCCCCCCGAACTGCTGCCACCACCCGGTGCCTTTTCGGGGCGCGGGGCCGGGCCGGGTGTCACCGCCCCGCTCCGGGGGGCCCCGGGGGTGCTGCCCCCCGCCCCAGAGGAGCCCCCCACCCCCCGGCCGGGCCCTGAGCCCCCCGGCCACGCTGCAGGGGACACCGATGCCAAAGTCCCCCCGAGTCCCCCCGCGGCCCCCCCCGAGCAGCAGGAGGAAGAGGAGGCCGTGGGGGGGGTCGCTCCCATACCCTTGCTCGCTGCGGGGGCTCAGCCGGGGCCCCCTCCTGAGCCCCCCCGCCCTGCCCCCCCCAAACTCAGCCAAGTGCCTCCTCCCGCCGCCCCGAGCCCCCCCAGGCCCCCCCGCGGCCAGGAGCCCCCCCCGGGACTGCCCCTCTCCAGGAAGCACCTCGAAGGTAAGAGACCCCCAAGCCCCCCTTGGCTGTGGGGCTGGGGTGGGCACTGCCCGGGGGGTCCCGGGGTGCAGCCCCACGGGGGGGTTTGGGGGGCACCACCAGCTCAGCCCCCACTTGCCATGGGGTGTTGGGACCAGGGTGGGCACCCGGGGAGCTGGGGGTGCCTTTGGGGGGTCCCAGGGTGGGTGATGGGGGTGAGTAGGCGGGGCTGAGCCCCCAGAGGGGTTCTGGGGACCCCCCAGCTCAGCCGCTGTGCCCCCGCAGCCCCCCAGGCCTCCCTGCTGAAGGAGCCGGAGCCCCGGGGCCGGGCGGGGGGCCCGGGGGCTGGGGGGGGCCGGGCGCCCCCCCGGGGGTCTCTGCAGTCGGAGTCGAGCTCGTCCAGCGAGGCTGAGGTCCCCCAGCCCCCCCCGGCCCCCCAGCGCTGCCAGCCCAACCACCGAGGTGAGGGGGGTCCCGTGGGGTGCCCCCGCCTTTGGGGGGTCCGGGAGCCCCTCTGACCACCCCCCCTCTGTGCAGGGTCCGGGAACGAGTCCGAGAGCAACGACGAGTCCATCCCGGAGCTGGAGGAGCCCGAGGGCTCGGAGCTGCCCCCTGCGCAGCCCCAGGTGGGCTCTGGGGGGTCGGGGGTGGTGGGGACGCCCGGGTGTGGGGGCCCCGCTGACCCCCCCCTCCCCCCCTGTCGCAGGTGCCCCTCGGTCACGGCCTGGGCCCCGGGGAGGAGCCGCTCAGCAAAGCCAAGCAGAGCCGCAGCGAGAAGAAGGCCCGCAAGGTGGGGGGGCCTCGGCTGGGCTCCCATCCCAGGGTTTGGGGAGGGGGCCAGGCCTGGGGCGCTGGAGGGGCAGGTACTCACTCTGGGATGGGGCTCGGGGGGTCCCCACCGTGGGCTGGGGGGGCCCATCCTGGCCGTGCTGAGGGAAACATCCCCATCTCTGGCTCTGTTACCCCGCGGATTTGGGGTGCTGGGGGGGGCTGTGCCTCCCCCGGCGGCTGTGCCCGGGTGCGGGGGCTCACTCCGTGCCCCCCCAGGCCATGTCCAAGCTGGGGCTGCGGCAGATCCACGGCGTCACCCGCATCACCATCCGCAAGTCCAAGAACATCCTGTTCGTCATCTCCAAACCCGACGTCTTCAAGAGCCCCGCCTCCGACATCTACATCGTCTTTGGGGAGGCCAAGGTGGGCTCGGGGGCTCTGGGGGGAGCTCGGGGCTCGGGGGGGCTCTGGTGACCCCGTGTCTCCCCCAGATCGAGGACCTGTCCCAGCAAGTGCACAAGGCAGCGGCTGAGAAGTTCAAGGTGCCCCTGGAGCACTCGGCGCTCGTGACCGACGCTGCTCCTGCCCTGGCCATCAAGGAGGAGAGCGAGGAGGAGGAGGAGGTGAGTGCTGGGGGGCTCTGAGACCCCCCCCAAGCCGGGGGTGCCCTGGGGGGTGACAGTGCTGTGACCCTGGGGTGGACAGACGGGGATGGAGGGGCAGATGTTGGGCTGGGGATGGCCGAGGTGCTGCGGCTGGGGAGGGGGCGCAGGGGGGTCTGTGGGTGTGTGCCACGGGGGGGGGGGGGTCTGTGGGTGTGTGCCACGGAGGGGGGGGTCTGTGGGTGTGTGCCACGGGGGGGGGGGTCTGTGGGTGTGTGCCACGGGGGAGGGTCTGTGGGTGTGTGCCACGGGGGGGTCTCACAGCGCTGTGCCCCCCCAGGTGGATGAGACAGGGCTGGAGGTGAGGGACATCGAGCTGGTGATGGCCCAGGCCAACGTGTCCCGGCCCAAGGCCGTGAGGGCCCTGCGGCACAACAACAACGACATCGTCAACGCCATCATGGTGAGTGGGGGGCTGAGACCCTCCCCCCTTTTCCCGGGGGGAACTGGGGCTCTGCTCCCCCTCTCCCAGCAGGAATTGGGGGTGACCTGGGAATTCCTGACTCTGCTCTCTCCCACAGGAACTGACCATGTAGCAGCCGGGGCTGTCCTGGCCCCTGTATAGATGCACAGAGCCCCCAGACCCTTCCTCCTGCCCCCCACCCTCCTCCTGGCCCTGGACTGCTCAATAAAGGCCTCCTGCACCCCTTGGATCGCACCTCGCCTCCCAGGCCTGGTTTTGGGAGCCTGGGGAGCCCCTTCCCCCGGAGCAGGGGGATGGGGGCAGTGGGAGGGCAGGCTCTGCACCCCGAGGGGCTCCCAGCATCCTTGGGGATCAGGGATACCCCCTCCCCTCCAGATCTGGGCTGTGGCAGAGACCTGGGATGGGAGGGAACTCTTGGTGCCCAAATCCCAGGTGCCTCAGGGACCCTCTCCTGCTCTCCATTCTCTTGGTGCAGGAGGGGACACTTTGTGTGCCCCGGGTGAGTCCCCACAGGTGCCTCAGCTCCCGGGACACCTGAATTCCAGAGGAAGGAGGGGTTGGGATAGCCCTGGGAAACGTGGGGTCACCAGTGGGGTAATGGTGTGGGGGGCACCCCAGTGTGGGCAGGGTGAAGGGGGCAGAGGGGTTATGGGCACTGGGGGGATTTGGGGCCAAGGCCTCTGGAATGTTCTAGATTCCCAAAGTGCTGAGTGCCTCCAGGGGGGAGCAGACAGAGCGCCTGGCTGTGGCTGTGGGATAATGGCACCTCCCAGGCCCATCTGGCGACCCCAGCCAGGGTGGGAGCCCCCCCACAACCACAGGATGCAGACAAAGGGGGCTCTGGGGGTCCCAGCAAGCTCCTCTCCCCAGCAGGACCCCCGGGTGGGTGAGGAGGGGGGCAGTGACTGGGGGAGTCCCAGTCTGGGGCAGCTGGAATGTTCAGGAAAGTTCCAGAACCATGGATGAGAGAGTGAAAAAATTCACATTGTGGTAAAACTTCATTGGGGGGCGGGGGGCAGTTCTGGGGGACCTGCTGTGCAAACTGTAAACTGGGGGGGAGCAGATCCAGCCCCATGGATAGATCCCAACACTCAGGACATCCCTTGGGAGCAGATGGGCATGCTCAGGAGCAGATCTGTCTGTCTGGGAGGAGATCTGCCCCCAAAATCCAAACCCAGCTGGAGCCCCTGGAGCTGTGCAGGGGGCTGGGGCAGTGCAGACACCCTGCTGGAGCCCCCAGATCCCACAGGAGGGGTCTGGGAGCCCTCCAAGGGCAGCTCCATGTTCCAGGATCAGGATCTCCATCAGGGCACAGGTTGGTGTTCTTGGGCCCCTCCAGGGGCAGCTCCAGAGTCCCCCTGGGGCAGATCCATGCTCCACATCCCACTCCGAGGGCAGCTCTGTGTCCTGCATCCCCCCGAGGGCAGCTCCCTGTTCCAGGGTCCCTCCAGGGGCAGCTCCATGTCCCAGGATCACCCTGGGATCAGCTCCACCCGAGGGCAGCCCCTGTCCCCCGGGAGGGGGTGACTCTGTCCCGGCTCCCGCCGAGGGCAGCCCCGCGTTCCCGGCGGGAGCGGCCGTGGCTCCCGGGCTCCCTCAGGACGAGTCCCGGTCCAGGCTGCAGCCCAGGGCCTCGATGTCGCTGCTGATGTGGGAGATCATCCTGTCCCACTCGTCCTCCTCCGAGGGCACGGACTGCTCGTCCGAGCTGCCGGCGGCGGTGCCGTTGGAGGCGGAGGCGGGGCCCAGCGAGCGGCGGTAGCGGCCGAAGCTGTCGGTGATGATGCCGCGGCCGTCCTTGACGCCGATGGTCTCCAGGAAGTTCTCGAAGTGCTGGCTGTCCTTCTCGGGGATGAAGGGACGCAGGCCTGCAGCCGGGACACAGCAGGGACACGGTGAGTGCCGGGACAGGGATCAGGGATTCCTCACCTGGGTCATTCCCACACCTGGGAGCCTCTCTGGGAGGGACAGGGACCTCCAGGGTCCCCCATTCACTCACACCTGAGATGGCAGCCGCTGCTCACTGAGGGCAGAATCTGGCTCAGGTGGGATTTTCTGAGCTCCAAACGATTGAATTCCTCACATGGCATCCTGCTGGGCTTTGCTGAGCTTATCCCAATAATTTGTCGCATCAGGAACATCTGTCCTGTCCCCAGGGTGAGGGGGACCACGTGAGACACATTACTCCTGTTCTGTGGGCATTTTAAATTCCTGGCTCTCTTTTCCTTGGCTATGTGAGGCCAGGAGAGAGGCCCCAGGTGCAGTCAGACACTGCTCCTGTCCTGGGAGGATTCTGTGCTCCTGACCTGTTTTCCTAGGACATCAGAGGCCAGGTTGTTTGAATATCCCTGCTCTGGAGGAAGTCTCCTGGCCTGGAGATTTCCAGGTCTGAATTAAATTCCCTAGCTGTGGAGGAGGTTCCTAGGTTTGGGAGAGTGTATCAGTTCTGGAGGAGGCTCCCAGGTCTGGAGGAAGTTCCCAGGTGCTTCACAGGCAGGTAGGAGCAGGGAACAGCTCCGAGGAGAGCCTGTAGCTGTGGGATGAGCTGGGCTGGATGGCCCAGCTGCCCTCAGGAACAAGGAATGTACAGCTCCTTGGGGTGCCTGGGGAGGTGCTGCTGGGATTTCTGGGTGGTTTGTGAGGGCCAGGAGTTGGGCTCTGATCCTTAGGGTACCTCCCAAGCCAGGACAGTCCATGATTCTGGAAGCCCCCAGCTCCTGAGGGCAGCCCAAGACTCCCAGGAGATGGACTGGGACGTCTCTCCGGTGGTGGTGGCACCCCCAGGCCCCGCTGTGCTCCCGTCCCCCACTCACCCAGGAGCAGGAATTTCCTGCTGTCCCCGTAGAGCTGCTTGAGGTTGATGCAGAACTCGTGGATGGAGGCGCCGTTGCGGTACTCGTGCAGCAGCATGGCGAACTGCTGGATCTCCTGCGAGGTCAGCTTGGTGCGCAGCTGCGGGCACAGCACGGCCCTCTGGCACCCAGCAGCGGGGCTGGGGGCCCTGGAGTGCCAGGGGGAGGCCAGGGACCCCGGGGGAAAGCAGGGCTGGGCTCTGGGCTCACTGGGACTCCTGGAGCCTCGGGGCACGAGGGGATGTGGATGGAAAGGGAGAAGGGTGGGTGGGGGGTGCTCTGTGGGACACACAGACTCCAGAGGAGGCCCTGGAGCTGCTGCAGGGCTGGAGCCAGGCTGGGAGAGCTGGGAATGCTCCCCTGGAGAGGAGAAGGCTCCAGGGAATGCTCAGAGCCCTGCCAGGGCCTGAGGGGGCTCCAGGAGAGCTGGGAAGGGACTGGGGACAAGGCATGGAGGGACAGGACACAGGGAATGGCTCCCCAGTGGAAAAGTGGCAATTTAGATAGGATACTGGGATGAAATTCTTGGCTGGGAGGGTAGTGAGGGACTGGAATGGATTTCCCAGAGAAGCTATAGCTGTCCCATCCATGGAAGTGGCCAGGCCAGGTTGGCTGGGGGTTGGAGCAGCCTGGGCTAGTGGAAGGTGTCCCTGCCATGGCAGGGTGGGATGGGATCATCCTCACAGCCCCTTCCCACCCAAACCATTCCATGATCCCATGACATGAGCCCACGAGCAGGCCCTCCCAGCCCAGTCTGGCTGGGAAGGACGAGCAGGAGCTGCTCCTCCAGCCCTGTCCCTGCCCCCAGGCCTGTTCCCAACCCCAAATCCCAAGCCCCACCGTCATCATGTAGTCCTGGAGCAGCTCGGTGGCCGTGGTGCTGAGCTCGCTCTCGCTGGCCGTGGTGACGTGCGGGGACGGGCGTGCCGAGAAGGAGGACGGGGACGTGTCCCCTGCTTCCAGCGTGTCTGCAAAGGAACTGACACCCAGCACGGGTGAGCTCTCCACAGATCCCTGGGGAGTGCTGCTGGGGGGCTTGTGCAGGGCTGGAGCTGGGCTCTGATCCTTGGGGTGCCTCCCAACCCAGGACAGTCCATGATTCTGGAAGCCCCCAGCTCCTGAGGGCACCCCCAGACTCCCAGGGACTGAACACTGCTTTGGTGACAGTGACAACGAAGCCCTCTGTGGGGAATTATCCCTCTGGCTGCTTCCTCGTTGGGAGCAACGCAGGGAAAAATCCCCACACTCCCTACCTTGGGCTGCAATGTGCAATTTTCAGTGAGGTTCCTAACTGCTCCATGTTAAACATTCCTGGAGTGTCCCTCTACACTGGCTATTCTCAGTGTCAACCAATGGTTCGTGTGCCAGGATTTCATCCCACAAACACTGTCCATGTTTCCAGGAGGGAGAAGTTTCCCAAATAACAAGTTTTGGGGACAGCCCTGCTCCCAGCTCCAGCTGGTGACATGCACTGTGCTGACACAGGGACTGCTGGCTGTGGCTGTGACTCCTGGAATGCTGAGGGCAGAACAATCCAGGCCCAGGATCCATGCCAACCCCCCAGGCCCGGCTGGGCTCAGCTGAGCTCCCCGGTGTGCTGAGGGCAGCAGATCCGGGCTAATCCCAGCTCCAGGGGCCACGGATCACTCACAAAGTGCTGGCATCCGCCTCGAAGGGCTCCTTCACGTCCACTTTGGTGGAAGAGTCATCTGCAGGGGAAAAATGTGGGAGATGGAGCGTGAGAGGCACGAACTCGGTGTCTTCTCTAGCCAGGAGACACAAAGTGATTCTGACTTGGCTGGAGGGGAGGAGGCCAGGAATGAATGACCAGGTAAGAGGAAACAGCCTCAGGTTGTGCCAGGGGAGGTTCAGGTTGGATCTCAGAGAGATTCCTTCATGGAAAGGGCAGTCAGGCATTGCAACAGGATGCCAGGGAGGGGCGGAGTCCCCACCCTGTGGATGTGGCACATGGGGACACAGTCAGTGGTACCCTTGGCAGTGCTGGGGGCTGGGTGGGCTCAGGGGTTCCTGAGGCTTTCCCAACCTCAGCCACTCCTGGCTGTGGCTGTGTGTGACCTCAGGGAGGTGCTGGGGGTTCCTGAGGCTTTCCCAGCCCCAAGCACTCCTGGCTGTGGCTCTGTGTGACCTCAGGGAGGTGCTGGGGGTTCCTGAGGCTTTCCCAGCCCCAAGCCCTCCTGGCTGTGGCAGTGTGTGGCTCCAGGGAGGTGCTGGGGGTTCCTGAGGCTTTCCCAGCCCCAAGCACTCCTGGCTGTGGCTGTGTGTGGCCCCAGAGGGGTGCTGGGGGTTCCTGAGGCTTTCCCAGCCTCAGCCACTCCTGGCTGTGGCTGTGTGTGGACCTCAGGGAGGTGCTGGGGGTTCCTGAGGCTTTCCCAGCCCCAAGCCCTCCTGGCTGTGGCTGTGTGTGGCCCCAGAGGGGTGCTGGGGGTTCCTGAGGCTTTCCCAGCCCCAAGCCCTCCTGGCTGTGGCAGTGTGGCCCCAGAGGGGTGCGGGGAGGCAGGAGCAGCCCAGCAGCAGGACACACGCACCGCTGTGCAGGGACAGGTGCCGCGTGGGCGTCGAGGCGCCGTCGAAGATGGCGCGGTCCAGGAAGTCGATGGTGGACTCGGTGTAAACGATCTGGAAGACTTGGCTGAGCAGGGAGCACAGCTCCTCAGCACCCACCTGGGAACGAGCAGGGAGCTGTGGCAGAGCCCACGCAGGGACATCCCCCTCTCCCTGAGGCTCTGCGGGCTGGGTGTTGATCCCCCACAGAGCCCAGGTCCATCACCCTCCCAGCATCCCCACCCTCTTCCACCCAGCAGCAGGAGCTGGGAGGCCCCAGCATCAACCCTGGAGCCCCCCCACATTCTGTGCTGAGGCTCCTCCATGCAGCTCCCTGGGATTTTGGCTCATCCCAGAGCAATGCCCCCGGGAATGGGAGTGAAGCTCCACCCTCAGTGGAGATCAGAGAGGCTGAGACTGGAATCCCTGGATCCAGACACTGGATGAAACAAATTCCCAGGTCAGCACAGGGAAAACACCCCGCTCAGCAAAACCCCATTGTGGGATTGTCCCCATGGATTCTGTGCTGCTGCAGAAGGCTCTGGCCATGGGCTGGCACAGGGATCAGAAGTCCTTGTCCAAGTGCTCCAGCAATGCCCAACCACACCTGGCATCCCTAAATCTGTGTCCCACGAGGTGTGAGAGCAGGGAAGGATCTGGACACACCACAGGACTTGGCCACTGTGGATTTTGTGGCTCTGCCATCACCACAACCTGAGAGCCAGAAACCTCCCAGCAATCCCAGTGACTCTGAGCCCAGTCTGGGGCGCTCCCAGGGTTCCACGGAGCAGTGACAGCCATCTATACCTTGTTCTCTGTGGCCAGGACCACCAGGCAGCAGCACTCGAGGGGCCCCCCCGCGCTCTCCGACAGCGAGCCCGACGTCAGTGCCTTGGAGCCCTCGGCACACAGGCTCTGGCTGGGTGAGATCCCGGGATCCTGAGCTGAGGGGAGAGGAGAGGTGAGGGAAGGGCAGGGCACAGAGGGGGTGGGAAAGGGTCCTGCAGGTGAGGAAGAGCCCTGAAGCAGGAGAATGGGATGAAAAGCCTCCAACTTGGAGCTGGTTTTGACAGTTGTCCAGCTGTTTTCACAGCTCAGAGTTCCATCACCAGATTTCCAGCCCCTGAGGCATTTATTCCTTTATTCCACAGTCTGTCCAGGAGGTTTGTACTCAGATAAATTCCTCCCCCACAGGCTCAGCCCTCCCCTGCTGCAGTTCATGTAGGGGGCTCCCCACACTCCCCAGCTCCCTGTTCCCAGACCACGCAGGTGTGACACACACAGGACAGGGAACGAGGTGTCATGGAACCCTCACGGAAAACTTTGGGTTGGAGAGACCTTGGAGACCCCCCCAGCCCCACACCTCCCACTGTCCCAGGTGGCTCCCAGAGGACAATCCCAACTCCATGGCCACAGCTCACCTGTCTTGAGCACAACCAGGTGTGCGGAGTCGTCCCGGATGTAGGAGACGGAGGCGATGTCGTGGATGGGCACCCTGAGGATCAGGTCCTCCCCGTCCCTCCACACCAGTTTGATGTTGTAGGCAGAGAGGCTGATGACGGCGTCGTGCTCCGGGGTCAGCTGCCCCGGGAGCTGGTGGGCTCTCTGCAACACCAGGATTCACATGGGTTTAGTCATGGAGTGGCTGGGGTGGGAAGGAGCTTAAGGATTATCCAGCTCCCTTCCACTATCCAGGCTGTTCCCCATCCAACCCGGCCTGGAACACTTCCAGGGATGGGGCCACAGCTTCTCTGGGAAACCATCCCAGGGGTGTTTCCCCTTTGGGAGCAGCAGCTGGCACAGGGCTGAGGAGGCTCTGTGAGGCAGGATCTGTGCCTGCTGGAGGGAGCCCCGGAGCAGCTGAGCGCTCACCTTGGCGTTGTCGATCAAGTGCAGGATCTCCGTGCGGCTGGAGGGGTTCAGGTATCCCGGGATGGAAGTGAGCTGCCCTAAATACTGGGAGAGAAGAGCCAAACCATTACCACAGCACGGACACCATCCCGGACACGGCAGAATGAGTCATGGAGATGCTCCAAGGAAAACTGGAGATGGGTGAGAGGTGGCAATGCTCAAAAGGAAGCACCACAGAAACCTTCCAGTGCCTAAGGGGCTGCAGCAGAGCTGGAGAGGAGCTCTGGACAAGAAGGAAGGGGTTCCCACTGCCAGCTGGGATATCAGGAAGGGATTCCCAGAGCAGGGCCCCCGTGGGTACCTTGACTTCCTTCTCGATGTAGTCGTGGAGCAGCAGGTCGGGCTCCACGCGGTCGGGCAGCGCCACCACCACGGTGTGCAGCGGGCGCCGCTCCGTCACCTTCTCCTGAGCCTTCTTATCCCGGCCCTTCTCCCCCTTCAGGAACACGCGCTTGAACGGGGACACGATTCCAGGCTGGGGACAGGAACACCATCGGGGTCACCAGGGGGGTGGCGCTGGCACTGGGGGTCCCGCAGCCCCTCCTGCCTGGCGACCCTCGATCCCATCCTGCTGCTTTTGCCCCATGGACAACGCCTGGTTTGGAGTACACATCCACGGCTTTCCAGAGAAAACCCTTTTCCTGGGACACAGCACAAGTGCTGAATGTTCCCACTACCAAAACGTGGTGGTTTACCCCCAAAGTCACCGTGTTCAACCTTGCAGGTAAGAGAAATCCAACTCTTACATACAGCAATATATTCCATGTGAACAGTGGATCCACAAGGATTCTCCATGGTTTTTTACCTCCCCGAGGATCTGATGAGGCAACTCAACAAGGAATGCCAAAGAAACAGGCAAGAGTGTTCCAAGGAGACCCCAAACAATGAGAAAAGGACCCAGAAAGTGGATTTCCCTGGGAAAAATGGGAGATTCCATACCCTGCAGTGGCAGGTTTGGAAAACCACTGGAGCCAACACACAGCTGTCCTTTGGCATGGAAATGCCACGTGGATCTCACCAAGCTCCACATGGGAGAAATGACTGGGAACATCCCCAGACTGCTCCCATTCCAGCTTTCCCAAGGGATGGGCATGTTTGAAGCAGGCAGATCAGTGGCTGGATCTAGGAACTCCTTGGACATGTGACTCCAGTGTCCCATTCCCTGGTGGCCTCTGCTTCCCACCCCTCAGGACAACCACATCCTGGCTTTTCTGATCCTCAGGGGCAAGGGAAAGGAATGTGGGATCTGAAGGGGCAGAGAACATGCTTCCAGTGGTGGATTAATTAATTATAAACCAAGGAAAACTCCTGGGACAACAGGAATTACCAGCTCACAAGGAAACACAAGGACACTGGGGACAGCCCGGCCTGGAAAAGCATCCCCTGGATCAGGGAGACAGAAATGAAGGGATCTTATAGGACAGAGAGGAGAGGAAACAGCTCCACAGCCCTGCCTCAGGAGCAGCAGTGTGGATTTTTGGGAAGCATCCCTACACAGAGCACCCAGGAGAAGGGCCCCACAATCCTCAACCAGGATATTCCACCACCCTGCCAAGGGGCTGGGGCTCTGGAGAGAAGGGAATCCTGGACACAACAGGTCAGTTTACCAAGAACTGAGATTTGGGGACTCTCCAACTTTGGGATGTCCCATTCAAAATCCTGCCTGCCAGTGCCCAAGGATGCAGTTCCACAGGAATCCTTCAGGAATCCAAAGCAGAGCAGTGCAGGAATGTGCCACTGGGACCGAGGTCGTACCCAGACACTTCCCCTTTCACCAAGCAGGATCCCAGCCCACCCCAACCCAGAGAAACCCCCTTTTCCCTCCAGGATGTGGCTGCATCCCTCGGGCTGGGATGATTCCATGCCCCCCCAGCTGTCCTGGGCAGGAACTGAGGACCCCCACCCCCGGCTGGAGGCACCTCGGGCTGTGACGCAGCCTGAAGCAGCTCCTGCTTTGGGGGCACCCCGAAGGCCAGCACCCACCTCGTCCTCCATGGAATCCCCCAGGGGAGCAGGAGCCGTGCTGGGGGGCTGCAGGGGCTGTGGGGGAGCAGGGAATGAGGGAATGCTCTCCTCCTTTTGGGGTGCCGCAATGGAGGCGCTCGGGGCCAGGAAGTGCCACAGCTTCCTCAGTGCCACGTGACAGACTGAGCTGGGGAGGGACCCACGGCGGGGCACCAGCCCCTTCCCTGCTCCCATCCTGCCTCCTGCACCCCCAATCCCTGGGAACACCCCAAATCCCTCATCTCTGCCACTGTCACACCCAAGAGGGAACATCCCTGTGCCAAGGGAGGCTGAGCCCTGGTTTCTCTCCCAAGCTCAGAGCTGTTTTGTTCTAACACCCAGCTGGAGCCCAGGTGCTGCTCCCAGAGGCTTTCCCAATCCCAAAGATCCCACAGTCCACTGAGGCCATGGGCTGCACAGCTCCTTCCTGCCCAGAGCAGCTGTGGCTGCCCCTGGATCCCTGGCAGTGCCCAAGCCAGGCTGGATGGGGCTGGGAGCAGCCTGGGACAGTGGAAGCTCCTCCATCCCAATTCCCAATCTCCCAGCATCCCACAGCATGGACACTCCAAAATCCACTCGATCCCAAAGAGCAGGGGGGCTCCAGCCCTGCAGCAGCTCTGGAGCCTCCTCTGGATCTCTGCAGCAGCTCCAGGTCTCTGTGCTGTTGGATCAGGGCTGGGGCAGCTCTGCAGGTGGGCTCTCACCTGAGGGGCAGAATTCCCATTTCCTGCTGCCCACACTGGGATCAGCCCAGGGCACAGGGCTGGAAATCCGGGATAACAAAGGAATTTCAGGAAGAACTCCCCCCAAAGCTGCACCTCCAAGCTCAGCCAGTCCATGTTTCAGGAGGGAAATGCTGAAGCAGCAGCTGGGAGAGGCAAATGGCACCAGCCTCAGTCCTCCAGGGCACCCCCGAGCTGGAAAGGCTGGGAATTTCACAGGAACAGCTGACTGCACAGGGAATTCCCTCAGGGAAACCCTGGATCCCTGGCAGGGACTGTGGAGTCAGAGCAGCAGGGAACTCACTCCCAGGAAATTCACCTCCACCCACACTTCTTGCTGGGAATAGGCACGCTGGGAGCATCCATCCTCACCTGGGGCTCCAGGTGTGACACCAACCCCTGCCAGCCCCGGGCAGGGTCCCACGGCTGGGCAGAATTCCAGAGGACTTGTGGGAAATGGGATTTCATCCCAGGACAGCTCCCCCTTCCCCCTGGGATAACCACAGTGAGACCCAGGGAATGTGAGCTCCTGGAAGGAATTCCAGGGCTCCAGTTTAAAACAGGACAGATCTTATCCAAAGCTGGACTGGACCCCAAAGCCAGGCTGGGGTTTTCCTCCTTATCCCAACCAAGGCTGCCCTGAGCTCCCTTTGGATCAGCACTGAGGGAACTCAATGCCTTCACCCTCAGCTCAGAGTGCTGCTGGGATGATCCACAGAGTGGGAAAAGCAGGAAGGAGAGTTCTCCCTGCAGCTGGAACACCTGGGGAAGAGGAGGGGGGATCTGCCCATCTCCATAGCCAAACTGTCCAGGTCTGATGGTGATCCACAGGCAGCAGCTCCAGGGGTTACTCAGCCACCAAAACCATGGAAAACTCTCTCCAAGGGAGCTCCCCCAAGGCCATGGACCAGCTGAGGAGAGGCCACAGCCCAGGTGCTGCCAGGTGCCAGCTCAGCCTTGCTCCAGCAGAACTGGGAGCTCCTGATCCAATGGGATCAGGACTGGACAGGAGTGGGACCAGCCATGGGAAAGGGCCTGAGGAGGCTTTAGGGATCAGAGGGAATGCAGGTGGGATCATCCAGGTGGGATACCAGGGTCAGGGGGGCCAGCCCTGGGGAAGGGAAGAGGGAAAGATCCAGACTCTTCCCAGTGCCAGGAACCACAGAGGGGTGCCCCAGGGAGCAGGTGAGACACACCTGAGCTCTGCCTGAACCCCCTGGAGCCCTGACTCCTTCCCAAAAGCAGGACCATCCTGTCTCCAGGTGAGAAATTCCTCCTGGGCTCAGCTGATGGCATCACGGGGGTTTCCTTCCCGAACCTGACTGTCTGGGAAGCAACCCCAAAAATCCCACTCCACTTCACCCATTCTGGAAATGTTTTGCTCAGCTGCAGGCAGGACTCCAGCAGGACCCTGCTGCCACCTCAGGGATCCCTGCGAGGCCAGGGGCTCCCAAAATCTCCAATTTCCCCCAAAGGCTGGGATCAGATCCATCCTCCTGCCCCAGGAGTGCAGAGCAGCTCTGGCTGAGCCTCTCCCAGGGACACAGAAATGGGCTGAAAGGAGGGAAATCAGGGCAACACGGGCACGGCTGGAGCTGCTGAGCCCCGGAGACATGAGAAAGGCATAAATTAATAGATGCACGAATTAAATTAATTCGCATCAGCAACAATTTAAATAAATTAGCAAACTCATACATTAATCGCTCCATCACTAATAACCCCATTAATTAACAACCTTCTCCAAGCCCTCAGTCACAGCGGGAGGTTCCGGGCTGGGGCTCTGGGGAAGGGGACGCGGGCAGACTCTCCCGGGCAGCGGCAGCCGGTGCCTCCCGGGAAGGGGCTCTGGAACAGCCCCGGGAGGGGACCGGGCACCCCCGGGGGGGCTCCGGGCCGGCCCAAAGGGCGGACCCGCCCGGGCTGAGCCACCCCCGGGGGGCACAGCGCGACCCCGGCTGCCCCTCTGCCCCGCTCTCACCTTCTTGCCCTTCTTGCCCTCCTCCTCCATGGCTCCGGCGGCGGCCCGGGCCCCCCCCGGGGCATCCCGGCCCGGGTGAGCGGCGGGGCCTCAACGCGCGGCAGCGGCGGCGGCGGCCATGGCCCGCGCGGTTCCCGCTCCAGCCCCACCTCCCGGTGGCGTTCCCGATCCCGCTCCCGGTCCCAGTCCCGGTCCCGGTCCCGGCGCCGCCTCAGCGCCCGCGGCTCGGCCCCGCCGCCATCTTGGGCGGCGCCTTCCCGTTGACGTCATCGCCCCGCCGCCGGGCGTGGGGGAGACGACGGAAGTGCGCATGCGCCAAACGGTCGGCACAGCGAGCCACGCCCACCTCAGAACCACGCCCTCAATCGGTGACCACCGCCGGCCGCGCCCATCATTATGGGACCACGCCCCATAGCCCCGCCTCTATTGTGATGTCATATTGCGACCACACATGTGGCCTCCGACCACGCCCCTCTCCTGGCCCCGCCCACCCGTGCCCCAATCGCACTGATCCCGCTCCGCGTGTCCGTGACGTCATAACGAAGCGCCCGCTCTCTCAGCCATGGCCGCCGCAGCAGCAGGTGAGGGGCGATGGCGGCCCGTGTGCATCCGCCGCCATCCGCGGCCCCCCGCCGCCGGGGCCGCCTCCGCGGGCCGCCGCACCTCCGGTGGCTCCCGGGGCCGCGCGGGGTGCGGTGTTTCCCGCCCATCGGGCACCGCCGCGGTCGTGAGGGGCCGCGGGGCGCGGTGCGTCCCGGCCAGGGCTGCCGGGGCTGCCCTGGGCCGTCCCTGGGGATCGAGGCTCCCTCGGGAGCGGATTCCCGCCGCAGGCTCCAGCATGGGGGGGCCTGGCGTGGCCCCTGCCATTCCTGTAGCGCTGCCAGAGCATCCCGGGGCCGTTTGAGGCCGCTCCCGGCGCTTCCCGGGGGCGGTCATAGAATCCTCGGACACGCCCGGGCTGGGTGGGACAAGGGGGGACTGCGGGAGCCCGAAACCCCGGGCAGGGGCCGGCGCGGTAGGGCCGGTGACATTCCTGCCCTTCTCCGTTACAGGGTCCAGCTCTGAGCATCCAGAGGGATTCAGGAAGACACCGGGAAGAAGGAAGTGGATTCGAGGGACCTAGCACCGTAATTAGCCCAATTTTGGTTAATTAAGGCTACCAAGGCCTCGGCCCCTTGTCTCCCAGGGCTGAAATTCCATGGGAATGCCATGACTGAGACACGGAGCTCCATCCTGGCAGGAGTTACTCGCTGACACCACTGCCCAGGTGAGGGGGTGAGGGCCAGCCCCAGCTCTGCCCGTGCTCCTTGCCTGCCCGGGGGGATCTGCAGGGCTGGAATGGCACGGGAATGTTGGGCAGTTTGGCTCCTGGAAGCCTGCCAGGCCCTGGTGTCACCGTGGGCTGTGATGCCACGTTCCTGGGCTGTGCCCGTGTCACCCCAGGCTTCAGCAGGGCACTCCTGGAGTGCCACCGAGCACCCAGTGCATCCTGGGGCTCCTGCAGAGCCCGGGATCTGCCGTGCCTGGGTGCCCCTGGCCCTTCCCGCCGCAGGCTCCAGCGTGGGGGGGCCTGGCGTGGCTCCCACCATTCCTGCAGCGCTGCCAGAGCATCCTGGGGCCGTTTGAGGCCGCTCCCGGCACCTCCCGGGGGTGGTTATGGAAACCCTGGACATCCTGGGATGGTTATGGACACCTGGGGGTGGTTATGGACACCTGGATATCCCAGGCCTGGTTATGGACACCTGGACATCCCGGGGTGGTGGTTATGGACACCTGGACATCCTGGGGGTGGTTATGGACATCCTGGGGGTGGTTATGGATACCTGGATATCCTGAGGGTGGTTATGGAAACCCCGGACATCCTGGAGTGGTTATGGACACCTGGGGGTGGTTATGGACACCTGGATATCCCAGGGGTGGTTATAAACACCTGGACATCCCGGAGTGGTTATGGACACCTGGGGGTGGTTATGGACACCTGGACATCCTGGGGTGGTTATGGACACCTGGACACCCCGGGGGTGGTTATGGACACCTGGGGGTGGTTATGGACACCAGGACACCTGTACATCCTGGGGTGGTTATGGACACCCCAGGCCCACTGGGATTTGGAGAGAACAGGGGTTCCAGGGGCAGCAGGGCTGGTTACTGACATTCCTGCCTTTCCCATTGCAGGCTCCCTCCATGGTGCTGCAGAGGGATCAGGAGGCCCCCAGGAAGGAAGAAGTGGGTGCAAGGCTGTTGTCACTGTAATTAATTCTGGTTAATGAGCCAGCAGGAGGTGTGTGCTGGGTATCACCTCAGCTCAGCCCACCCTTCCCAGGCTGTGCCATTATCCCACAGGGATGTATCCAGAGGCTGGAGCAGCGGGGCTGATTCCCTGTGGAAGAACCAGGAGGATTCAGCGACACCAGAGTCAGGGAATTAAACATGAACCCGTGGTTTTAACGTGTTTGGATTCCAAAGCTGTTTTATTTTCTGTTTCTGGTAAAAAGGGATAAAGATGGGGGGATTCGGTGGGAGGGGAAGGGGATGCTCCAGGTGCTGGAGCTGAGATTCCCCATGGGAACAGGCGCCCACCCCAAAGGGATAAAGATGGGGGGATTCGGTGGGAGGGAAAGGGGATGCTCCAGGTGCTGGAGCTGAGATTCCCCATGGGAGCAGGAGCCCACCCCATGTCCCCAGGGTCACCTGGGCTTGCTGTCCCCGTGTCCCAGGCTCAGGTGGCCCCATTTCCCTGAGCCACAGTGTGCCAATGTCCTTGGGTGTCCTTTGTCCCTGAGCTCACGTGCTGTGTCCCCAGTCCCTGGTACCTGACTGGGTGGCTGCGGAGCCATGGCAAGGACACCGGACGGACACAGGGCACAGTTCCCAGCTGGAGGCGGTGGCTCAGGTGTGCTCCTGCTGGGGTACCAGAACCCATCGAATAGCTCCGCTAATGGCTCAGTTAAATGAATGCGTCAATTAATTAGCGGAGCAGATAGTTAACGGATTAAATCCGTTACTGGAATATTGTAGGATAAGCTCCTGTTACTTTGGTTGATCTGGGTTGTTGGAACAGCCCTGAGGCAGAACGAGGTGTCCCTGGGACCACCGAGGCAGCCTGGAGCCCCAAATACCCAGCTTGACACTGGGGGGCCGCGGGAGGTGGGGAGAAGGGTAATTAACGGGGTCATTAATTACAGCGCCCCAATAGGAGAGCCTTGAAAGGGCTTGGCAGGGGCTGGGCGTGGTCGGTTGTCGTAGCAATTGCCCCGCCTCCGGGGCGGGGCTTCTCCATGACAACATATGTGCCCTCCAATCGGCGGGCGAGGCGTCCCCATGGCAAAGGCGCTTGTCCCGCCCCCAGAGGGCGTGGCCGCACGAACACACTCCCTTTGGGGTGGGGCCGTGGGAACAGGCGCGAGGGGCGGGGCGTCGCCACGGGAACGGGGCCGGAAGTGTCGCGCGGACTCGGTGTCCCGTGAGCCCCCGCGCGCGGTTCCGGCGGGCCGGGCCGTGCCGGGATCGGGCCGGGAGCGGGGCCGGGCCGGGCCGGGAGCGGGCCGGGATGGAGGCCGTGCCCCGCATGCCCATGATCTGGCTCGACCTCAAGGAGGCCGGGGAGTTCGCCTTCAACGCCGCCGTCAAGAAGGTGGGGTCGGGGAGGGCCGGCGGGGCCTGGGAGGGGCGGGGCGGGGGCTCGGTGCCGGGGAGGTCCCGCTGCCTTCGGGGGCCCAGGGCAGGGGGAACGGCGGGCGGGATGCCTGGGGGGTCCCTGCAGCCGCCGGGGCTGGAGCTGGGGGTGTGGATCGGGGCGGGCCGTGAGGGACGGGACCCCCCCTGGCCGGAGCCGCCGAGGGCTGGCGCCGTGTCCCTGCCACCCCCGCGGGGGCCCGGTAATTAGTCACTTAATGAAGGGCTGTAAACAAGCTCCGCCCCTGTCCGGCGCTTCCTGTGCCACAGAATTTATGGAAGGAGAGGACTGGGGGGGTCCTCAGCCTTGTGTCGCTCTCCCCGCGGTTTTGCGGGGGACACGGGCGGCCCCTGGGAGTGTCCCCAACACGCCGCACACTGCGGCCGGGGGGACCTTCCCTCCGCCCTCTAGTCCTTTTCCAGCCTCAGCCGTTCCCCGATCCCATCCCCCGAGCCGTCCGTGGGCGTGAAACTCCCCGCAGCCCGGCGGCCGCTCCGGGGCCGGGAGGGGCTCCGGGGCCGCTCATCCTCTCCCGTCTCCCAGTTCGTCCTGAAGAACTATGGAGAGAACCCGGAGAGCTACAACGAGGAGCTGCGGAAGCTGGAGGTGCTCCGGCAGGTGAGGGGGGACCCTGGGGGCTCTGGGGTGGCCCTGCCGACCCCCCCGGGCCGGGGCTGCCCCTCTCCCCGTCCTGTGGCCCACGGAGCAGCCCGTGGATGATCCCAGCGATCCAGCGGCTCTGAGCTGCCGGCTGGGGGGAGCAGGGACAGCTCCTGGTGCTGGCCCCACGGGGGCCCAGACACGCCCAGCCCAGCGCTGGGATTTCTCCTGAAGCGGGAGGGCAGGAAACCTTCCCAGGTTCTGCTGCTGTTCCCTCCTCCCCCGGTGTGCCCCAGGACACTCAAATCCCGGGATTGTCCCAGCCCTGGAGCTGTGCTGGGGGTGCAGAGCCTCATTTCCCCACCCCGCTCCCCCTGATCCATGAGGGGGCTCCCCCAGGCTCGTTTTTGGGAGCACTCAGCTCTTCCCGAGGCTTTCCAGGAGCCCTGTCCCGTCCCGATGCTGCTGGCTCGGCCTCCCCTGCAGGACAGCTCCTGGTCCTGCTGTAACGTGTCCCCCGAGCCTCTCCCTCCTCTCCCCTCTCCCAGAGCGCCGTCAGTGTCCCCAGGGACTTCGAGGGCTGCAGCACCTTGCGCAAGTACCTGGGGCAGCTGCACTTCCTGCAGAGCCGCATCCCCATGGGGCAGGGCCAGGAGGCGGCCGTGCCCGTCACCTGGTGAGGGGGATGGGGTGGGCATCTGGGATGAGAGGGATGGGATGGGGATCTGGGATGGGGCATCTGGGATGGGAATTTGGGATGGGATGGGTATTTGGGATGGGGGATCCGGGATGGGGGATCTGGGATGGGAATTTGGGATGGGATGGGTGTTTGGGATGGGGGATCCGGGATGAGGGGCTGGGATGGGATGGGATGGGATAGGATGGGGGATCCCGGATGGGTATTTGGGATGGGGTGACTGGGATGGGGGGCTGAGCTGTGCAGGATGTGGCCGTGCCCATTCCCTGGGGAAGGGCTGCTCCAGGAACCCCCTGGGAATGTGGTCCTGCCCAGGCTGGCATTGGGGGATCCCAGGAACCCCTTGGGGATGACAGTGTCCTGTGCCTGGGGTGGCACGAGGGTGGCCCAGTGATGTCCTGGGGAATGTGGTCCTGCCTGGGGTAGCACAGGGGGATGGATCCCAGGGGACCTTTGGGGAATGGGGTCCTGCAGAGGGGGTCCTAGGGACCCTTGGGGAATTGGGTTCCCTGTAATTCCTGCTCCTGAGAGAATCCTTGGTTGCTCCCTGTCCTGTGCCCCTTCCCCCCAGGACTGAGATCTTCTCGGGCAAGGCGGTGACACACGAGGACATCAAGTACGAGCAGGCCTGTGTCCTCTACAACCTGGGTGAGCTCCCTGATTCCAGCAGCTCTGGGGTCCCTGGCCCAAGCCCCTGTTCCCAGGGTGTTGGGGTGTCCCTGCCCCGCTGAGCCCCTGCCTGTCCCCACAGGAGCCCTGCATTCCATGCTGGGAGCCATGGACAAGCGCGTGTCCGAGGAGGTGAGGACCCCGCAGCCCTGTCAGCTCTGTCCCTCCGGGGCAGTGCCAGCTGGGTGTGACAGGGCAGGGACTGTCCCTGTGATGGGCACTGGGAGGAACCTGGAACCTGTGGGGTTTGGGGTGTCCAGGTACAGGACATTGAGGGGCTGCTGGAGCAGAGCTGGGGAAGGGGGGGAGCACCAGGAGGGGACTCAGGAGGGGACAGCCAGGGGGTCAGGCTCTGCTCCCAGGGAACAGGACAAGAGGGAATGGCCTCAAGGGGAGGCTCAGGTGGATATTGGGAAGATCTTTCCTGGAAGGGGCTCTCAGCCCTGGCCCAGCTCCCAGGGCAGGGGTGAGCTCCCCATTGGTGGAGGGATTTAAAAGCCCTGTGGATGTGGCACTTGGGGACATGGTCAGGGGTGGCCTTGGCAGTGCTGGGGGCTGGGTGGACTCCATGATCTGGGAAATCTTCTCCAAACCCAACAATTCCATCCCCTCAGGGCATGAAGGTTTCCTGCACCCACTTCCAGTGTGCTGCCGGTGCCTTCACCTACCTGCGGGATCACTTCCCACACTCCTACAGCGTGGACATGAGCCACCAGATCCTCAGCCTCAACATCAACCTCATGCTGGTAGGGACTGGGGGCCCTGGGACCCCTCCAGTGCGTCCGTGGGGATGGTGTCCCCGTGCATCCAAGGGCACAGGACCCCAGTGTCCCCCAGGGGCTCTCGGTGGGGTCTGGGCTCTCTCCTGGGGTGGGTGGAAGGAGGTTTTGGGAGGCACTGGGGGTCAGGAAAGGCTCATTGCCATTCCTGGGCTCTCCAAGCACCCTCAGGACTGGTATTCCCTATGCCACATCCACCCCTTGCAAAGGGGCTGGAGCCAGTGGGTCCTGCCAGGGGTCTGGGCTGTCCCAAGGGTTGGGGACACTGAACATTCCTCTCTTGTCCCTGGCAGGGCCAGGCACAGGAGTGTCTCCTGGAGAAGTCCATGCTGGACAACAGGAAGAGCTTCCTTGTGGCCCGGATCAGTGCCCAGGTGAGCTCCAGGAGCTGCTCCCAGCATGGCCCTGCTCCCCCTGCTCTGAGATCAGGAGCTGGAGAGGGACTTGGGCCAAGGGCCTGGAGTGTCAGGACACAGGGAATTGGAGATGTGGGGGGAGTATTTGGAGGGTGTGAGGTGGGTGAGGGACTGGACTGGATTTCCCAGAGCAGCTGTGGCTGCCCCTGGATCCCTGGAAGTGTCCAGGGCCAGACTGGATGGGGCTTGGAGCAGCCTGGGCTGGTGACAGTCCCTGGGTGTGGTCCCAAACACATCCCTGAGTTCCTCCCAGCCATTTCTCTGGGTGATCCAAGTCCTTGGGCTGGTGCTCAAGGTGATTCCCCTTCCCTGCCCTGGTTCCCCTGGGGTCTGGAATTCTGGAATTCTCCTCTGTCCCTCTCCACAGGTAGTGGATTACTACAAGGAGGCCTGCCGGGCCCTGGAGAACTCAGAGACAGCCTCGCTGCTGGGCAAGATCCAGAAGGACTGGAAGAAGCTGGTCCAAATGAAAATCTATTATTTTGCTGCTGTGGCCCACGTGAGTGGGGGGGAACTGGGGCTGGGGGGCTCTGCCTGTGCTCCCATCCCACCTCGGGATGCTCCTGCCAGCTCTGGAGCAGCCCTGGCTGCTCCCTGGCGTTTTCCTCCCCCTCTCAAAGCTCTCCCTGGAGTTACAGAGCTCTGATCCCAGTTTTCTTCCAGCTGCACATGGGGAAACAGGCCGAGGAGCAGCAGAAGTTTGGGGAGAGGGTAAGTGGGGCTGTGTCATCCCATTTCATCCTCTCCAGCCTGTGGATCAGGATCCTGGGAAGGAGCTTGCGTCCTGGAAGAGGCTGGGTATCCACAGCTATGTCCTGGGTCCTGCCGGGGCCTGGGTGCTGTGGGAGGGCTGTGGGGAGCTCTGGCCCTGGTGTCCCTGTGCAGAGCCAGGGCAGTGCCCCCCGTGCCAACCCCAGCCCTGCTCTCCCGCAGGTCATCTACTTCCAGAGCGCTCTGGACAAGCTCAACGAAGCCATCAAGCTGGCCAAGGTGTGTTCCTGCCCTCTGGGACTGGGGGCTTCTCCCTCCCAGCTGGGCCCTGGGCTGCAGGAGGAGCAGGACTGGGGTCAGTTCCAGGGGCTCTCCAGGCCTCTCTGATCCCATCCGGAGCACCCGGACACCATTCCCACTCTCATTCCCACAGGGCCAGCCTGAAACCGTGCAGGAAGCTCTGAGGTTCACCATGGATGTCATTGGTGGGAAGTGAGTCTGTCTCCATGCTTTTCCAAGAGTCAGGAATGTTGGTAGGCAGGGAGCCTGGGGAGCCTTCCTGGTGTCCTGACGTGCAGAGCCCAGCACTGCCCCAGGCCCCATGGATGGATGGATGGATGGATGGATGGATGGAAGGATGGATGGATGGATGGACGGACGGACGGACGGACGGACGGCTGCTGTGGGAGTTGCTGGGGCAATCCCAGGAGAGCCAGGGGGGCTGAACCCCTTGGGAGCAAGCTTAGGGAGCCAGGAATGCCACCTGCTCCTTCTCTCCCAGCAGCACTTCCCATTTCCAGGTACAATTCAGCCAAAAAGGACAACGACTTCATCTACCACGAGGCCGTGCCTGCGCTGGACACTCTGCAGTCTGTCAAAGGTCAGGGGGGCTTCAGGGCCCTGGGGACAGGGACCTGCTGGGACTGAGGGGAGCAGCCCTTCGGGAGCGGTGCCAGCCCGGGCTGTGTCCCTCAGGTGCCCCCTTGGTGAAGGCTCTGCCCGTCAACCCCACGGACCCCGTGGTCACCGGCCCCGACATCTTTGCCAAGCTGGTGCCCATGGCTGCCCACGAGGCCTCATCCCTGTACAGGTGTGTCCTGGTCAGCCCTGCACAGGTGTGTCCGGGCTCCAGCCAGAGCTGAACGGGATGGGATGGCTGGAGCTGGGGCTGTGGAGCCTGCTGGGTGTTTCCCTGCGCTCACGGGCTGTCCTGTTCTGTGCTGTCCCAGCGAGGAAAAGGCCAAGCTGCTGCGGGACGTGATGGCCAAGATCGAAGCCAAGAACGAAGTGCTGGAGTACGTGAGGGGCCCGGCCCTTCTGCCCCATGGGGTCCTGCTGCTCCCGAGCCTCTGCAGGGGGGACACTGCCACCCCTCAGGGGCCCCTCTGTGTCCCACAGCCAGTTCATGGACTCCATGCAGTTGGACCCTGAGACCGTGGACAACCTGGACATGTACAACCACATCCCGCCCGTGCTGATGGAGAAATGCGCCGCGCTCAGCGTGCGCCCCGACACCGTGCGCAACCTCGTCCAGTCCATGCAGGGTGAGGGGGCTGGGGGCTGGCACTGCTCCCTGCCGGGGGCTGGCACTGCTCCCTACATGGGGCTGGGGTCCCTGGGGGCTGGCACTGCTCCCTGCCTGGGGCTGGGGTCCCTGCTGGGGCTGGCACTGCTCCCTGCCTGGGGCTGGCACTGCTCTCTGCCCAGGACTGAGGGTCCTGGGGCCAGCATTATTCCCAAGGTGTTGGGAAAGTTCCCACTGATTGCTGGTTCTGTACTGGCATCAATTCCCAAATCCCAAAGCATTTTCCCTGTGGGATGGGAGGGGGGATGATCCCAAGGGCAGGGGTGCCCAGGAGCCCAGCACCCCAACGCCTGGGCTGCCGTGTCCCTCCTCTGGCTGCCCACAGCCAGGTTACTCCCTGGAGCTGCCGTGTCTGTGCCATGGCTCCAGGCCTGGGGCAGGCAGGAGTGGCCCCATGCCCACCAGCCCCCCGTGCCCCCCACAGTGCTCTCTGGGGTCTTCACCGACGTGGAGGCGTCGCTGAAGGAGATCCGGGACCTGCTGGATGAGGACGAGGCGCAGGAGCGCAAGCTGCAGGAGCTGCTGGGGAGGGTCCCGCCGGCCCCTGCGTCTCCCCCGGGGCTGGCCGAGGTGAGCAAGGAGTGCTCCAAGTACCTGGAGCTGCACGAGAAGGCGAGTTTCACCAACACCGAGCTGCACCGCGCCATGAACCTGCACCTGGGCAACCTGCGCCTGCTCGGCGGGCCCCTGGAGCAGGTGCGGGCTGCACTGCCCACCCCCACCCTCTCCGAAGGTGAGTCCTGGCCTGGGGGGCTGGAAGTGCCCCCCCAGCTGGGGGAGGCAGGGCTGTACCCCTTGTGTCCCCCCAGGGGACTGGCAGTGCCCCTGGGCTGGGGGAGGCAGGGCTGTACCCCTTGTGTCCCCCCAGGGGACTGGCAGTGCCCCTGGGCTGGGGGAGGCAGGGCTGTACCCCTTGTGTCCCCCCAGGGGACTGGCAGTGCCCCTGGGCTGGGGGAGGCAGGGCTGTACCCCTTGTGTCCCCCCAGGGGACCGGCAGTGCCCCTGGGCTGGGGGAGGCAGGGCTGTACCCCTTGTGTCCCCCCAGGGGACCGGCAGTGCCCCTGGGCTGGGGGAGGCAGGGCTGTACCTCTCCATGCCCCCTGGATGTCCCCATGTGTCACCTGGCACTGGCACCATCAGTGTGAGCACAGTGGGAACTTGCCCGCAGGGAACGTGCAGAGTGGGCTCTGTCTGGGGACAGAGGGGACAGAGGCTGTCCCAGCCAAGGCCTGGCTCCGCAGATCCCACCCCGCGGGTTCCCTGCGGCTCCTGGGAGCGGCCCCGCCCCTGACCCCGCCCCACCCCCAGACGACAAACAGGTGCTGCAGAACCTGAAGCGGATCCTGGCCAAGGTGCAGGAGATGCGGGACCAGCGGATGTCCCTGGAGCAGCAGCTGCGGGAGATGATCCAGAAGGATGACATCACCACCTCGCTGGTCACCACGGACCGCTCCGAGATGAAGGTGGGCCTGGGGACACCCCTGTGTCCCCCTCGGGGACCGCTCTGTCCCACAGCCCCGCAGACCCTCCTGTGTCCCCGCAGAAGCTCTTTGAGGAGCAGCTGAAGAAGTACGACCAGCTCAAGGTGTACCTGGAGCAGAACCTGGCTGCCCAGGAGAATGTGCTCAAGGCCCTGACTGATGCCAACGTCAAGTACGCGGCCGTGCGCAAGGCCCTGGCCGAGGTGGAGCACAAGTGAGTGGGGAGAGAGCTCCCGGTGCCCTGGGTGGGCTCAGTGCCCAGGGACAGCCCTCACCCCCTGGGACAGGCATGCGGCCACCACCAGCTTCTCCTGTCCCACCCCACTGCTGGGGCTGTGGTGGCTTTGTCCTGTCCTTGTGCCCATCCCAGTGGGAACCGGAGGGTCCCACAGGTGCCTGGAGCTGGGTGCCCACCTTTACCCTGGCACTGCATCCTGCTGAGCCCCTTCCGTGCCCTGTCCCAGGTGGAACACGACCGTGCAGACCCTGGTGGCCTCCTATGAGGCCTATGAGGACCTGATGAAGAAGTCCCAGGAGGGGAAGGATTTCTACACGGACCTGGAGGGGAAGGCAGCCAAGCTGCTGGAGCGGGCACGGGCCGCGTGCCAGGCCAGCGAGGCACACCGGCAGCAGCTGCTGGAGAGGTGGGTGGGCACGGTCTGGGGGGCAGGGGGATCCCCGGGGGGGAGAAGGGCCCTTGGGAGCTGTGGGTGGTGGTCTGGGGGCAGGGGCAGGGCTCCTGGTGCCCGTGGGGCAGTGAGGGGGCAGCACCCCACCCCACACTGAGCCCCCTGCCCCCGCAGGGAGCTGAAGAAGCAGCCGCCCCCCCGGCCTACGGCCCCCAAGCCCCCCCTGCAGAAGAAGCCGCTGGATGAGGCTGGGGTTCCCGAGGCTGCCGAGCTCAGCTCCCTGGTGCTGCAGGAGCTGCCGGAGGAGCTGCGGAGCCTCCCCCCGGAGCTGCTGCCCGGGCACCTGGGCCCGCTGCCGCCGCCGGCGCTGGCCGCCCTGGCCGGGGGGCTGCGGCCGGCCGAGCCCTACATGCTGCCAGGGGGGGTGGCCAGCGCCCCGCTGCCCACCCTGGCCCCCACACCGCCCTTCCCGGGCCACTACCGCCTGCCCGGGCCTCCCGCCATGCCCGGGCCCTTTCCTGCACCCGGGGGACTCCCGGGGCAGCTCCTGCAGCCCTCGGCCCCGGCCGGGCCCGCCCCCGGCCCCGCCGCCCCTCAGCTCTTCCCGGCCGCGCCGTTGATCCGCGCCCCGGCACAGCCGGCATTCGGGGGGCCCCCCCACGTGCCGCCCCCGCGCTCGTCCCCCCAGCACGGGCCCCTGCCCGCCCCCGCCTACGGCCTGGGCCAGCCCGGCCCGGCCCCCGGCCCGCTCCGGCCGCCCGTGCCAGCGCCCGGGAGTGCCCAGCCGGGGCTGGGGGGCCACGAGCCCCCGGGCACTCGCCCGGCCACCACCACGGTGGACAGCGTCCAGGCGCCCATCTCCAGCTGCTCCGTGCCCCCCCGGGGCCCCTTCCTGCCCCCCCAGCGCCCGGGGGGGCCCCCGGCGCCCTTCCCCTACACGGCGGGGGGGGTGCAGCCCTTCGGGGCCCCGGCCCAGGCCCCCTTCCCCCCGGCACAGCCCCCGCCCGCCTTTGCCCAGGGCCCCCAGCAGTTCCCTCCTGGTCCCTTCCTGCCCGCGGGCCGAGCCCAGGCCCCTCTGCCCTTCCAGCAGCCCCCCCGAGTGCCCCTGGCGCCCCCAGCCCAGTTCCCCCAGCAGCCGCAGCAGCAGCAGCGCTTCTCCGCTCCGGGGGCGCAGCTGCCCCCGCCGGCCCCGGTGCCGGCCCCGCTGCCCCCCCAGCTCTACCAGCTCCCCGGGCAGGACCAGCTGCCTCCCTCGGCCCTCGCCCCGCACCCGGGGGCCGTGCCCTTCCCCAGGACCCCCGCCCAGAGCGGCCCCCCGGCCTTGGGGGGGCTCCAGCCGGTGCCCCCCGCGTCCCCTGCCCTGCCTTTCTGCCCCAGCCCGGCCCCCCCCAGCGCCCAGCTGCCCCCCGGGACCATGGCCCTGGGTCCCCCCGCGCCCGCCCCGCCCAGCCAGGCCCCTTCTCCCGGGCCGCTGCCGGGCGCCGTGGTGGTCCAGGGCCCGCTGGTGCCGTCCCCGGCGCCGTCCCCGTCCCCAGCCCTGCCCATGCAGCCCCCGGCGCCGCGGCCCCCTCCCGCGCTGCCCCCGCCGGGCTCCGCGGAGCCGCCGTTCCCGCGGCAGAGCCCCTGCCCCGCCGACCTGCTGTCGTCCAGCCCCGAGAGCCAGCCCGGCGGCTCGGCCGCGCCCGGGGGGCTGCTGCAGCCCACTAAGGCGGGGGCGCAGGAGGGGCAGCGGCCCCGGGCCGTGCAGCTCATCGAGGCCGACCCGTACGCGGAGCCCGAGCGCGTCCGGCGGCTGCTGGCGGAGCTGGAGCGGTTCCGCGCCCTGGCCGAGCGGCTGGAGCGGCCCGCGCCCGGCGGCGGCTCCGAGCTGGACGCGCTCTGGAAGGAGCTGCAGGAGGCCCAGGAGCGCGACGCCCGGCAGCGCTCCATCGCCATCGCCCGCTGCTACTCCATGAAGAACCGGCACCAGGACATCATGCCCTACGACCGCAACCGCGTCGTGCTGCTCTCGGGCAAGGACGACTACATCAACGCCAGCCGCGTGGAGGACCTGTCCCCGTACTGCCCCGCCCTCATCGCCACCCAGGCCCCGCTGCTCGGCACCGCCGCCGACTTCTGGCTCATGATCTACGAGCAGAAGGTGTCCGTGGTCGTCATGCTCGTGTCCGAGCAGGAGCTGGACAAGGTGCGTCCCGTCCCGGGTGCGGGGCCGGCCGGGCGGGGTCCCGGGGACGGGACAGCCTGCCCGGTGCCCTGCGGGGCCCGAGGGTCCCCGGGCTCTGCTGACGGCCCGTCCCGCGGCAGAAGGTGCTCCGGTACTTCCCGTCGGAGCGGGGGCAGCCCGTGGCCCACGGCCCCCTGACCGTGGTGCTCACCAGCCTGCGCGTGACCCCCACGCACGTGGAGCGGATGCTGACGCTGCAGTACCGGGACCAGAGCCTCAAACGCACCGTGGCCCACCTCCAGTTCACCTCCTGGCCTGAGCTGTACGTGGGGGGACAGAGGGGGGCTTGGGGGGCCCTGATCTTCTGTGGGGGCAGTTCTGGGACCTCGGCTATGGGACTGGGGAGGGTGTTTGGGCAGCCCTGACCCATCAGGGGCTCTGAGTGCAGAACCCCCCCAGCGAGTGTGTGTTCCCCACCCCAGGGGCCTGCCCGACAGCAAGGGGAGCCTCCTGCGCTTCATCCAGGAGGTGCACGGCCATTACCTGCACCAGCGGCCGCTGCACACCCCGGTCGTGGTGCACTGCAGGTGAGCGGGGCCGGGGGCTCCCGGGGCAGGGCAGAGAGAGGGGCTCCCCCTCCTGTCCCGGTCTGTCACGGCTCGGGGGTGTCTCCGCAGCTCCGGCGTGGGCCGCACCGGCGCCTTCTGCCTGCTGTATGCCGCCGTGCAGGAGGTGGAGGCCGGGAACGGCATCCCGGACCTGGCGCAGCTGGTGAGGCGGATGCGGCAGCAGCGCAAGCACATGCTGCAGGAGAAGGTACTGCGGGGGGGCTGCGGCCCCGGGGGCGTGGGGCTGCACCCCCCGGGCCTCACCGTGTCCCCTCCCCTGCAGCTGCACCTCAAGTTCTGCTTCGAGGCCGTCCTGCTCCACGCCGAGCAGGTGCTGCTGCGCCACGGCGTGGGCGGCCCCAGCCTGGCCAAGCCCCCCAACAGCACCTCCCCCAAGGTGGGTGTAGGGGCGTGCCGGGCGGTTTTGGGGAGCTCTGCCACGGCCGGGGCTCACGGGGTCACTCTCCCCCAGCTCTACTTCCAGCAGGACCCCCAGGACCTGGTGCTGGGGGGGGACGTGCCCATCAGCTCCATCCAGGCCACCATCGCCAAGCTCAGCATCAAACCGGGGGGGGCCATCGCCGAGCCCGGGGAGGGCTGGGGGGCGGATCCCGGCCCCGCTCCGGACCCCGTGGAGCCCGAGGTGCCGCTGGCCGTCCCTGACGGCCTCGTGGATGGTGTTGGTGCCCCCGAGCCCGAGCCCCCCGCCCCGAGGCCGCCCCTCCCCGAGGCATCGGGTGACACCGAGAGCAGCAACCACGTAGGGGGGGAGAGCCCAGAGGGGCCGGGGGGGCCGCCAGAGCCCCCCCCCGCCCCCCCAGCCTCCTCCTCCTCCTCGCTGGAGCTCCTGGCCTCGCTGACGCCCGAGGCGTTCAGCCTGGACGCGTCCCTGAAGGGCAAGCAGCGCATGAACAAGCAGAACTTCCTGCAGGCACAGCCGGGCGAGGGGCTCCGGGCGCCCCGGCCCAGCGACGACCCCCTCAGCATGCTCGACCCCCTCTGGACCCTTAACAAGGCGTGAGGGGGGCGGGGGCCCCCCGGCCCCCAGCCCCACTTTGTTTGACTCCAGGTAGAACTGACTTTTTCAGCTCTTTGCTACTAAAATAAAGCGAGTTTATCTGCAGGGCCGGGCCCTGGTGCTGCCGGAGCGGGGGGTCAGGGCCGGGCCAGACTCGGGTTAGTTCCGTTTAATGGATGTTCTGCACACGTTATAAAACACGATCGGTACAAAAAGCGTCCCCTGTACAGCACAAAGGTACAGCTGGGCGAAGGCCACCCGCGGGGCTGGGCCGGGGTCCCCCCTGCCCCAGGCCGGCGCCGCCTCTACAATCACCGGGGGTCGAGAACAGACGTCATGGGCGGTTCGGGGCAGGGCGGGACGGGCCGGGAGCTCCGGGCCCCGCGCTCGGGGGAGCGCCGGGGGCTGCCCCGTCCCTGGCTGTGCACGTTGGTCCCGCTGTGCCCCCGCCCGGGTCCCTCCCCAACGCCTGCAGGACGGGGGCGAGAGCTCCGCCCGCTCCCAACCTGAGAAAAGCCTCCTCTGGCCCCGCAGCGAGAAGAGGAGGAGGAAGGAGAGGAGGAGGAAGGTGCTATTGCTGCAGACGGGGCGCAGGAGGGAGCCGGGTAGGGCAGCTGTGCCAGGGCACGGCAAGGGCAACACTGCTGGGGCTGGAGCCCCGCGCCCCCTGCCCCAATAAATAACTATTTACAGCGTATAAATAAATAGAGTGGGGGCAGCTGCGGCCCCGGGCGGGGGCGGGCAGGCCCTGCCGCGCCCTAAGGCACGTGGGGGCCGAGCCGCGCCCGGGACGGGCCGCTCCCGGCCCTCGCCCGGCTGCCACCCGGGGCCGGGGCTGGCCGAGGGCTGTTGTGTGTCCTGCGGCGGTGCTGGGCCGGCACAGCCACCGCTGGGTGTCCGGCCCGAGAGCCACCACACTGTCCCCGCTCTGCCCTGTCCCGCCCCCCGTCCCTCCGCACCATCGCGCCGCCGGGGGTCCCCGAAACCGCTTGGAAGATGCCGGCCCGGGGAGAGCAGAGGAGGCGGCGGCCGCACCCCGCTCGGTGACCGGAGTCGCTCCGGTGGCACGGATGGAGGCACGGAGCCCGCGGCCCTGTCCCCTCTCCGGCACAGCCCCCAGCCCCGCCTCAGTCCCGCCGGCCCCTCCTCCTGCTCAGTCCAACTTCTCCAGCACCGAGGGCACGTAGACCAGGCTGAGCTCGCTGCCGAAGTTGCAGACGATGGCGGCGTTCTCCAGCACCAGGATCTGCCGCGCCGGCTGCGACTCGTTGCTCTTGCCCAGGTAGACGGTCTGGAGCAGGTCGCCGTAGCCGATGTCCCAGAAGGACACGCAGCCCTGGCCCCCCGTCACCAGCAGGTTGTCGGAGATGACGCCCAGGCTGGCGCCGCAGCCCAGCTCCTGCGGGACAGAGGGCGGAGAGCTGAGCTCCGGGGGCGGGAGCGGGGCAGAGCCGGGCCCGCCTGACCGGAGCCTTTGCTGGGACAGGGAGGCTGTTCCAGGCGTGCCCAGCTGGAACAGAGGCTCCGCAGCCTCCAAGTGCAGGAGAGGTGTCTGGAGGGGGCCTGGAAAAGCCAGGAGGACCCCTGAGAGTGTGAGAGGGAGCTGGGGAGTCTCAGCCTGGAGCAAAGGAGGCTCAGGGGGACCTTGTGGCTCTGCACAGCTCCTGATAGGAGGGGACAGCCGGGGGGGTCGGGCTGTGCTCCAGGGAACAGGGACAGGAGAGAGGGAACGGCCTCAGGCTGGGCCAGGGCAGGCTCGGGGTGGGCACAGCAGGAATTTCCCCATGGAAACGGTGATGAGACTTTGGAAGGGGCTGTCCAGGCTAGCAGAGCAGTCCCCTTCCCTGGAAGGATTTAAAAGCCCGGTGGATGTGGCACTTGGGGACACAGTCAGTGGTGGCCTTGGCAGCGCAGGGGGGTAGTTGGACTCCGTGGTCTCCGAGGGTTTTCCCACCCAAGCAATTCCTGGTTTCCTGGCTAACCCTCCCCAGGTCCCACCTGCTGGATGGAGTAGAGCTTGACGCCCGAGCTGCGGTCCCAGATGCTGATGACGTCGTCCAGGCCGCTGCTGATGACGCAGGACGTGGTGCAGGTCAGCGAGGTGACGTCCCCGCGGTGGGCGAACATGTGGCTGACACGGCTGCCCGTCAGCACGTCCCACAGGCAGATGGCCCCGTCCTGGCCACCGCTGGCCAGCACCATGGTCTGCAGGACACCGGGGCCACCTCAGTGCCGGGGCACACGCGGTGCCACCCCCACTCCCGGCTGCAGGAGGTGAGTGAGCGTGGCTGCCCCCCTGCACTGCCAGCCCAGGCCCTCCCTGCCTGCTCGTGAGCCTGGGCAGGATGGGGGGAACAGAGCCGGGTCCCCCAGGAGCCCCAGTGCAGAGGCACCCGAGGTCACTTCTGTGCAGTGGGACAGCACCTGGGGGCACACGCTGCTGTAGGGAGCACCTGGGGACCCCCACTCCTCCCGGGGACTGGGGGCAGAGCCTCCCTGGGGGCTCAGGCCCCGTTTCAGGCCTGCTCAGCCCCAGCTGGCAGTGCAGGAACAGGGATTCCCTGCTCCAGAAGGACAGAGAAGCAAGAGATCTCCAGGGAAAGATTGCTGAGCTCACAGTGAACTGGGAGAAAACTCTGGACTGGCCAGAGAGAGATGGAGGGAGCCAGGTGGGTGCCTCCAGCTGAGCCACTGGCTCAGGGATGGGAGCAGGGATGGGCTGAGGTGTGATCTCAAGGATGGGCTCAGGTATCAGCTCAGGTGTGAAGGCAGGTGAGCATCCCCTCGTACCTGGTCGATGTACACGGCTGTGATGGCCCCCGAGTGGCCCTGCAGGGTGAACAGGCAGCACGAGTCCTCCAGCCGGAACACCTGGGGCAGGAGAGACCCGAGTGAGGCTCTGGGGCCAGCTGGGCTCAGGGTGGTGCCACCTGGGCTCCCATGGCACAACATGGGCCCAGCTGGTCCCACTGTGGCACAGCCAGTGCCTGCCTGTGGTGCCAGGGCCATGGGGGCAGGGCAGGTCATGGCTGGTGGGCAGTGCCAGGGTGGTCACAGGGCAGTGACTGCACTGCTGAAGGGCAAGGGGAGAGGGGATACCCCAGAACCTCAGTGTGCCACTCAGGGAATGTCACAGCAACCTCATGGAATGCTCCAGTCTGGGGACACAGGAGCTGGAAAGACCCTGGGGTGATGGTGGATGTGACCAGCTGTGCCCAGGTGACAAACAGGCCAATGCCACCTGGATTGTATCCAACCAGTGTGGCCACAAGACCAGGGCAGGGATTGTCCCCCTGTGCTGGCCCTGCTGAGGGGCCTCAGATCCTGGGGGCTGCTTTGGGTCCCCCCTGACAGGAAGACCTTGAGGGGCTGGAGTGTGTCCAGGGAATGGAGCTGGGAAGGGGCTGGAGACCCAGGAGGGGCTGAGGGAGCTGGGAAGGGGCTCAGCCTGGAGCAAAGGAGGCTCAGGGGGCCCTTGTGGCTCTGCAAAGCTCCTGACAGGAGGGGACAGCCGGGGGGTTTGGGCTCTGCTCCCAGGGAACAGGGACAGGAGGACAGGGAGGTTTAGGCTGGATATTGGGAAAACTCCTTCATGGAAAGGGTGGTCAGGCATTGGAAGGGGCTGCCAGTGGTGGAGTCCCCATCCCTGAAGGGATCTAAAAGCCACATGGATGTGGCACTTGGGGACAGGGGTTAGTGGTGGCCTTGCAGTGCTGGAGACTGCCTGGACAGTCTGGAAGAGCTTTCCCAACCTCAGTGATTCCATAATTCTTTGAAGTCACCCATTCCCACGGCATGAAGGTCCCACACTCAGCTCAGGGTGACACTCTGGGCTCTGTCCTTGGATTCCTCGGTGAATAGACCCGGGGGAGCTCCCAGCTCCCCCTCCCTGCCCCGCTGTCCCTGCCCCGCGGTCCCCGCCGCTCACCCGCAGGCTGTGCTCCTGGCTGCCCCTCCCTGCCCCGCGGTCTCTGTCCCTGCCCCGCTGTCCCTGCCCCGCGCTGTCCCTGCCCCGCGGTCTCTGTCCCTGCCCCGCGCTGTCCCTGCCCCGCGGTCCCGGTCCCCGCCCCTCGGTCCCGGTCCCCGCCCCGCGGTCCCTGTCCCTGCCCCGCTGTCCCTGCCCCGCTGTCCCTGTCCCGGCCCCGTTGTCCCTGCCCCGTTGTCCCTGCCCCGCTGTTCCTGTCCCCGCCCCGCGGTCCCTCTCCCTGCCCCGCGGTGCCCGGCGCTCACCCGCAGGGTGTGGTCCTGGCTGCCGGTGACCAGGCGGCCGGCGGCGGCCCGCAGCGCGGTGATGGGTTTGTGGTGCGCGCACGCCACGCTGTGTGTCAGCCGGCAGCGCAGCGCGGCCCCGCGGCACAGCTCCGGCGACGGCGGCAGGCTGCTCCTGCCCGGGCCACCTGCGGGCAACACTCGGCTGGGCACGGGCACCTCGGCATGGCACGGGGGGGGTCTGGGTGCTGGCTGTGGGGAACTGGGGCTGGTACTGCAGCTAAGAACAGCTGAGTGAGGGTCTCAGTAGGGTCAGACAATTCCAGACTGGTTTGGGATGGAAGAGCCCTTAAAGCCAATCTAGTCCCATGCCCGGCCTGCCAGGGGCAGGGACACCTTCCACTATCCCAGGCTGCTCCTGGGATAGCCCTGTCCAGCCTGGCCTTGGATGCCTCCAGAGATGGGGCAGCCACAGCTTCTCCAGGAAATTCATTCCAGTCCCTCGCCACTCTCCAGGGAAGAATTTCCCCCCAGTATTCCATTTGAATTATCCCCTCTGTTCTGCTCCAGAAGCAAAGGAACCCCCTGCCCTAACCAGGGGCCCCTCTGGGCTGTGCTGTGGCTGTGCCAAGGGCTCGGGCTCTTCCTGGCATTGGGAACGGTGAGACAGAAAGGAGACACAAGTGGGAGGAGGTAAGGGAGGCATGGGGATGGTGTCCCAGCACAGGGAGCTCCCACAGCAGCCCTCAGCTCAGCACAGCTCTGGGTGCTTTTGGAGCAGTTACCACCAAAGCTGAGGGGCTGTGTGGAACACTCAGCTGCGAGGAGGGCAAGGCAGGAGCCCAGGGCAGCACACTGACATTCCAACACCTGCTCACCTCGGAACTGCAGGTGGTTCAAGGACGTGTGTGTCTCCAGAGAGAAGAAATCCAAGGAGCCATTCAGGCGGGCAGCCACGATCCTGAGGGACAGAGGTGGGGCTGAGAGAGGCCCCTCCCTGAGCCCCAAACCTGGACACCCCCGGGAAGAGGCTGCACAGAACTGGGCTGGGACACTGGACAATGGCAGTGCCACTGAACAGCAGCGACCCAAAGGTGTCCCAGCCCTGAAACCCTCTGCACATTCAGCTACTGGCAAGACTGAGGGCTGAAGAAGTGGCTGCTGGAGCATTCCTGGAGCCAGGAAAGCTGGTGAGGGGTGGCTTCTCAGAGGGTTAGGCTGGATGAGAGGTTGGATAACAAGAAAAGGTGGTTGGACACTGAATGAGCTCCCCTGGGAATGGTGACAGCTCCAACCCTGCCAGAGCTCAGGAGTGTTTGGACAAAGCTCTCAGGCACAGGGTGGGGTGGTTGGGGTGTCTTGGGCAGGGCCACGGGTTGGACTCCATGATCCCTGGGGGCCCCTTCCAGCTCAGGGTATTCCATGACACTGATTCCAAGGAAGAGACATCCCAGCCGAGCCTCTGCTGCCAGGAGTGGCTGTGGGGGTTGGGGCTGGGGATCTCCCAGTACCTGCACAAGGCGTTACCTGTTGTTGAGGAAGACGAGGGCTGTGATGCCGGATTGTCCTTCATCATTGCTGCTGCGGAGGGTCCCCTCGATGGCATCCCACACCTGGGGGAGGAGGGGTCACTGCGGTGACACTGGCCACAGGGGATCTGGGATCCTGAACAGTGCCCTGCTCCTGGTCCCTGAGCTGAGTGAGCAGGTCACAGCTCCCTGTGCTGTGCTCCCAGGCTGTGTCACCTCCTGCCTCCCATTACTGCATCCTGCTCATCTCTACCATCCTGTTACTGTGTTCCTGCTCCTGATCACCACCATCCTGTTACTGTGTCCTTGTTCCCCATCTCCACCCCCTGTTACTGTGTCCCCGCTCCTCACTCCACCTTCCCCTCTGTGTCCCGTTCCTCACCTCCAGCTTCCCATTGCTCCTGCCAGCCACGATGAGGTTCCCCTGCAGTTCCAGGCTCCAGATGGAGCTCTCCAGGTCCCCTCCCCAGGAGGGCGGGGGTGAGGATTTGTCACAGCCCGCGCAGGTCTCGTCCCCGCCGCAGCCGCCCTCGCCCTCGCCGCAGGCCGGGGCGCGGCCGCCGCAGAGCCCGGCGGGGCCGTGCGGGGCCGGGAGCCCCGGGAAGGTCCCGTTCCTGCAGCCGGAGCCGCCGTGCTCCTCGTACACCTTCCCCACCAGGCTGCTGAAGTCGTAGCCCGAGTCCTTGCGGCGGGCGCCCACGGCCCGCAGCCGCGGCTCGGGCTCGGCCTTGGCGTGCTCCAGGAAATTGGTGTCGATCAGGGAGGTGAGGTCGGGCTGGTCACAGAACAGGGCGGGCTGCGGCGGCCCCAGCAGCCGCTTCAGCTGGTGGCTGCTCTCAAAGGAGTCCTCCAGCCCGTTCTTGCCGTCCGGGCTGGGATCCCAGCCCTCCTGGTAGTCGAAGATGCCGCTGCTGTCCCTGCGCAGCCTGGAAGGAGGGACAAAGCTGAGCCCCTCGGCTGCGGGCTGGGAGCAGGGGGCTGTGGGCACGGGGGGACACGGGCAGGGCCCTACCTGGGCTTGGGGATGACGGTGAGGCAGTCGCCCGTCTGCGCGTCCCACACGCGGATCTGCCCCACCAGGCAGCAGCTCACCAGCAGCATCCCGTCACTGGCCAGGCACTCGATGTCCTGCGAGGGGGAAGGACAGGCACAGCTCAGTGGGCACCACCGAGGCCTCTGGATCCTGAGCACAGCCTGGTGTGCCTGCAGAGCTGCAGAGATGATGGACTTCGTGTCAAAGCTGGCTGGTTTGGGGACTGAGGGACGGTGAGGACATGGAAGTCCCTGGAAGTGTCCAAGGCCAGGTTGGATGGGGCTTGTGGAAGCTGTCCCTGCCGTGGCAGGGGTGGCACTGGATGAGTTTCAAGGTGCCTTTCAACCCAAACCATTCTGGGATTCCAGGATCTCTGCCCAGAGACCTCAGTGTGCACTGCACTGCTGCAAACCCAACAGACTCCATCTGTCTTGCCTTCCCTAAAAATTTGCATCCCAGTTTGAAGGCAGGATCAGGAGCAGAGATACAGCTTTGCTGGGAGACACAGCCCAGCACTGTAAACTCATCTGTCTGAATGCCCAAGAGCTTTGTTTCATCTCATAACAGGAAGAATCCCAGACTCATCCCAAAGGGAAAAGCCCTCCCAGACCACTGAGTCACACCTGGGACTGATGCCCACCTCACCACCCAGCCCAGAGCACCGAGTGCCACATCCAGCTGTCCCTTGGAGGTACCCCAGCAAAGCAGGGAATGGAAGCCAGGCTGGTGGGAACAGCAGCCAGCCAGCCCCAGGAGGAGACCAGAAGGTGCTGCAGGAATTTCCCGCCCCAATAACCTTTCCTTAGGCGCTGATTGCTAAGCTGGACGTACCATGAGGTGTCCCCTGAGGACCAGGGGCACGATCTCGGTCTCGGGGGGCGAGTAGCCGTAGTCGTCGCAGGGCAGGTCCCCGCGGCGGCGCCGGCCCGGCCCGTTCTGCCCGTAGTTCTTGGGGCACAGCACCCGGTACAGCAAGAACAGCATCAGCACCAGCACGATGCCCGAGGCCAGGCCCAGAGCAGCCACCCTGGGGGACACACACAGACAAGAAGGTGAGGAAATAAACCCCAGTTTCTAGTCCACGGATAGATTTGGGAAGTCTTGGGCTGGGATTACTCATGTGCTGGTGTGAATTTCTTAGCTGAGAAAGCTTTTCAACAAATTACAGGGATTTGTTGGAAATTGAGGGGGGTTTAATGGGAAAATGACAATTTCCACAAGGTTTTGAGGCTTTTCAGTAAGGAAAGTAATGAGCAGCTAAGATTTTAAGAAAACACCAGCTGGGGATGGCATAACAGCGTGTTCAGCAGGTGCAGATCCAGGCAGGGGTTGTGAGCTGTACTCTCCACAGAGAGGGGAGCTCCTTGCACCAGAGTTTGATCTGACCCCCAATAAATCATTATAAAATTATATCCGGGTGGTGGCTGCCCCTGGATCCCTGGCAGTGCCCAAGGCCAGGCTGGGCAGGGCTTGGAGCACCCTGGGATAGTGGAAGGTGTCCCTGCCATGGCACGGAGGGGGACAGGATTGTTTTTAGGGTCCCTTCCAACCCAGACCAATCTGGGGTTCTATGAAATCACATTTAAACCCCCAAATTGTCCTTCTGTCCCGGTCACCCAGTGACCAGCCCTGCACTGCAGCAGGAGCCCTGAGGGCCTCCATGCCCAGCCCATTCCTGCCCTCAGCTGATGGAAAACTGCCAGGATGCATCAATTTCCCTTTGCAGGGGAGCATGCCCAGCACCCCAAGCTTTGGCACTGCAGCTTCGGGAGCTTTCTGCTCTGCCAGCAGAAGGAGCAGAGCCCCGTGGGGCTGAGGCAGGCTCCGGGGCCGTGGCAGACACTGTACTTGTAGAGGGTGACATCCTGGTGGCCGCGGGGCGCGGGGCGCTCCGGCCGCGGGGCCGTGTCCAGGAAGGGCTGGGAGCGCCAGGTCTCCTGCGGGTGCCGCATCTCCAGCGCCTCCTGGGGGTTCAGGTACAGCGTCACCGGGATGGCTGGCAGGATGCTGATGTACCTGAGGGGACAGCGACAGCAGCTCAGGAGGGCACGGGTCACTGGCAGCCACGGCAGGAACCAGGGTGCTTTCGGTGCCTCACTTCAGGTGCCCTGAACTGAAGATCTCCTTGGAAATATTCTCCTCCCCAGGTTTTAACCCTTCAGAGACCCAACAGACGTGAAGCCTGATGAGATCAAGTGCATCCCATGAATTTAAGTCTTGTTTCCTGGGTACTGCAGGCTGCTGGGAGGTCTCACCAAGAAGCTCTTTCAGCTCAGCTGTCTTTTCCTCACATGTACTATTTCCATCCCTTACAGATGATTGTATCAGACAATTGTGGAATTACTGAGGTTGGAAAAGCTCTCTGGCACCATCAAATCTGACTGCTCCCCCTTGGCCACCACTAACCTATACCCAAACCCCACATCCACACGGTTTTTAAATCCCTCCAGGGATGGGGACTCCACTACTGCCCTGAGCAGCTGTTCCAGGGCCAGAGAACCCTTCTGGGGAAGGAATTTTCCCAATATCCACCCTGACCCTCCCCTGGAAACTTCTGAGGCCGTTCCCTCTCCTCCTGTCCCTGTTCCCTGGAGCAGAGCCCGACCCCCCCTGGCTGTCCCCTCCTCTCAGGGAGTTGTGCAGAGCCACAAGTTCCCCCCTGAGCCTCCTCTTCTTGTTTTGCAAATTTTAAAACTTAAATTCCAGGAAGAAGGAAGACAGAAGACACCAAGCACATAAACCACCCAGGAGCAGAGTGAACCACCCTGACTCCCAGAGGAACAGCCCTGGAGGGTTTGTGAGCTCTGCCCACCCCAGGGGACCTGCTCAGCAGCTGCCCCCACACACACCTGGAATGAGCCCCATGGAAGCAGGTTATTTGGGTTGGGAGCACGGAGGACAGAAGCAAGACAAACCCCTGGGTCAGCTGCCAGATCCCCGTGCCAGTGGCACTCCATGCCAGCCCACTTGCCTCTTGGCCAGGGTGATGTTGTAGTAGCTGAAGAGGGCTGGCCAGTGCCTGAAGGAAAGCTTCCTCCAGATCTCCTCATCCTCTGCTCCCCAGGTAACCTGTGCTTCTGTTCCCAGCTCCAGCTGCCCGTTCCCCCTGCCCTCGGGGCCCCAGGGCTGCTGCTCCGGCTCCAGCCGCGCCTTCTGCTCCCGCTGCTGCGTCCGGTTCTCCGACAGCGCCTCGGGCTCCGAGGGGAACACCGACAGGTCCAGCTTGGGGTCCCCAGCGGGCAGGACCCCTCCAGGAACGGGCATGGCAGGCAGGCCTGCGTCCCCCAGGGGACTCTGCTCCGTGACCTGAGACGTGAGGTAGGTGCGGAGCCCAGCGGGATCCGTGTACACCAGGATTCCGATCCAGATCACTGTCCCGGCCTGTGCAGGGTGAGACACCGCCCTCAGTGCCACCGCCCTGTCCCCTGCCCTTCAGTGCCACCGCCCTGTCCCCTGCCTGAGCAGGGACACAGCTCCCTCAGTGCCACCGCCCTGTCCCCTGCCTGAGCAGGGACACAGCTCCCTCAGTGCCACCTCCCTGTCCCCTGCCTGAGCAGGGACACAGCTCCCTCAGTGCCACCGCCCTGTCCCCTGCCTTCAGTGCCACCGCCCTGTCCCCTGCCCGAGCAGGGACACAGCTCCCTTCAGTCCCCTGCCCGAGCTGACCCATGGCACCCCAACCACAGGTAGCCCTCATTTCCTGCAGCCTCACTCCCAGCACTGTTTCCTGGGGACAGGGAGGTGGCACAGGGGGGACATTTGGAGCACTGCCCAGCACACCCAGAACCTGGACAGCACTTTTCCAGGATCCACGTGATGCTCAGGACCCAACTTCTCTCCCAGACACACAGCAGGAAGGGACTCTGTGCTGGCAGCTGGCACCAGCACGTCTGGCACCTCCAGGCCAGGCTGGAAAGGCTCAGTTTGGGGTTCTGGGTCCACACTCATGCAGGACCCACTGCTCTGGGACCATGTGGGGACTGAACTTCTGCATCCCATGCAAGCAGGACATGGGGGTGTGTCAGCCTGGTGGGGGTGGGTGGCTGGCAGGGTGGGCAGGGCTGCCAGCCTGGCAGGGGCAGGTGCCCAATGGGGTGGGCAGGGCTGCCAGTCTGGCTGGTTGAGTGCCACCCTGGCTGTTTGGGTGCCCAGTGGGGCCATCCTGGTGGTCTGGGTGCCAGTCTAGCTGTCTGGGTGCCATGCCAGCAATCTGAGAGCCACCCTGGCTCTCTGGGTGCCACCCTGCCACCATTTGGGTGCCATCCTGACCGGGGCAGACTGTGTGCCCCCCTGGCAGTGTGTGTGCCCCCGGCTCTCTGGGTGCCCCCCTGGCAGTGCAGGTGCCATCCCAGCTGCCTGTGTGCCCCCTGGCAGTGCGGGTGCCATCCCAACCATCTGTGTGCCCCCCTGACAGGCTGTGTGCCCCTCTGGCAGTGTGTCTGCCCCTCTGGCAGTGTGGGTGCCCCCCTGGCAGGCTGTGTGCCCCCCTGGCAGTGCGAGTGCCCCCTGGCAGGCTGTGTGCCCCCCTGGCAGGCTGTGTGCCCCCCTGGCAGTGCGGATGCCATCCCAGCTGCCTGTGTCCTCCCCTGGCAGTGCGGGTGCCCCCCTGGCAGTGCGGGTGCCCCCCTGGCAGGCTGTGTGCCCCCCTGGCAGGCTGTGTGCCCCCCTGGCAGTGCGGGTGCCCCCTGGCAGGCTGTGTGCCCCCCTGGCAGGCTGTGTGCCCCCCTGGCAGTGCGGGTGCCATCCCAACCATCTGTGTGCCCCCACGTACCATGATGAGGCGCTGGGCCAGGCGGGTGCGGGCGAAGAAGTAGATGACGCGCAGGCGCTTGGGCAGGCGCAGGTTGCGCAGGGAGGACGGCTGCAGGGTGATGGTGTGGGGGGTGACGGGCTGTGTGCCCACGCCGTGCGGGGTGACCGCCTGCGGGGCCAGGGCAGGTGGCACCGCCGGGCGCAGCGCCCGCGCTCGGCACGGAGCCCGCGCCGGGCACGACTCGGGCGGCAGCCGCTTGTTCAGGTCAGCCAGCTGCAACAGACACAGAAAGGGCAGGGCTGAGGGGCTGCTGCGGTGCCAAGGGGACCCTGAGAGCTGGGAGGGACCCCTGGGCACAGGGGGTGACTCCCTGGTGTCTCCTCCCAGCCCTTTTACCCCAGCCAGCGCAGTTACAGAGCCAGGGAACCACGGGATGGTTGGGATGGAAGGGGCCTTAAAGCTCATCCCATCCCACCCCTGCCATGGCAGGGACACCTCCCACTGCCCCAGGCTGCTCCCAGCCCCAGCCTGGCCCTGGGCACTGCCAGGGATCCAGGGGCAGCCCCAGCTGCTCTGGGCACCCTGTGCCAGGGCCTGCCCGCCCTCACAGAGCTCTTCCTAATGTCCAGTGCAAACCTTCTCTCTGTCAGTTTGAAGACATTTCCCCTTAACCTGTCCAATGTCTCTCCCCATCTTTCTTGTGGGCTCCCTTCAGGTCCCGGAAGGCCACAAGCAGGTCTCAAAGCTTTCCTTCCCCAGGCTGTGCAATCCCAATTCTCCCAGCCTTTCCTCACAGCAGAGCTGCTCCATCCTCTGATCAATCTGATGCCTCCTCTGGGTTTGCTCCCACAGCTCCACGTCCTTCCTAAGAGTGTCCTTTCCCTCAAGTGCTCTGTTCCCCACGTGTGTAACCAAACAAGTACAGAACCAGAACTGTAACAGCTCGGGATGAGAGGAAACAGCCTCAAGCTGACGTGGGGAAGTTTAGGTTAAATATTAGGAAAAATTTCTTCCTGGAATGGGCTGTCCAGCCCTGGCCCAGCTGCCCAGAACAGAGGGGGAGTCCCCATCCCAGGGGGGATTTAACAGCCACGTGGATGTGGCACTCGGGGACAGGGACAGTGGAGGTGCTGGGGGGTGGTTGAAGGCCTTTCCAAGCTCAGGGAGTCCATGATTCACCACCCCTTTTCCTCTCTCAGGGTGGGGTGGCGGGGCTGTGCCCCCCTCCTCCCCCGGGCCGTGCCCCCTGCCCACCTCCATGCGGCGGATGTCGATGGACAGCACGGTGGTGAAGAAGAACATCTGCAGGAAGAAGTCTGACACCAGCCCCACCACGGCAAAGAGGCAGAACTCCTGTGGGTGAGACAGGGATGAGCTCCCCCTGCACCTCAGAGCGAGGGAGGCCAGCAGTGCCCCCCTGACAAACCCCCTGATCCTCCTCTTGGGCTGGCTCAGAGCTCAGGGCTGGGGGAGCCCAGGAGAGAACCCAAGGCATTCATTCTAATTCACATCCTTGGCTCTTTTTGGCCACAGTCCATCTCTGCTCCCAGGGAACAAGGGACAGGATGAGAGGGAAAGGCCTCAGGTTGTGCCTGGGGAGATGTAGATTAGAAATTAGGGGAAATTTCTTCCCCAGAAGGGGCTGTTAGGTATTGGAACTGCCCAGGGCAGGGTGCAGTCCCCGTGCCTGGAGGGATGTGTGGCTGTGGCACTGGAGACATGGGTGAGTGGTGGCCTTGGCAGTGCTGGGAGCAGTTGGATTTGATGGTCTCCAAGGCTTTTCCAGCCCAGCCAATTGCCTGACTCTGAGCCTGCTGCCCAGAGCCTCCCTGCAGAGGCCAGGCTCTGTGCTGGCAGCCCAGGGCAGCCCCTCTCACCTGGATGGCCGGGACCAGGGTGAAGTACCCGATGAGGATGATCCCCAGCTCCGTGGCCATGTTCTTCATGATGGACCAGCTCTCATTGCTCAGGCCTGGGGAAGGGCAAGGGCAGGTCAGGGGAGCCTCTTCACTGTGCCAGACATGAACACAGCAAAAGGAGCAGCACTTCCCCTCTTTAAAACCAGGAATCTACGGGCAACAGGCCCAAAAGGCCCTTCCAGGCTGAAATTCCCAAGTGCAGAGGCCCACCAGAGCTCTGAGTCCTGTTTCCCATCTAGGATCCAAACCACTTGTATTTTTAAAACTAAAATCAGCATCACTCTATAATGTCTTCTCCCTGATCTTTAGAAACAGCTCTGAAGATTGCAAATCATATTTATCCATGGTGTGAGCACACTCAAATCCTTCCACAGGCACAGAGCATTCATGGAATGGAAAATATAATTTTGTCACACATTCAGGGGAATTTTGTAGGACCTGTGTTCTGCACTTCTGGTGTCCATGACCTGAGGAAGGTGCTCAGTACCCACACCAGGAGATCCAGCTCTCCCTTACCAATATTTTTTACATTTATTTAGCCTGTTTCAGTCAACAATCCCAAAAAGCAGTGCCCACAACAACAGCATTATGTTTCTGGAATTCACACCAAAAGGCTGTACAAGTCACCTTGTTTCCTTCCCAGACCTGAGTGAGGCCATTCCCAGCCCCTGCTCTCCCACCTGTCCCTGTCCCAGCTGTCCCTGTCCCACCTGTCCCTGTCCCAGCTGTCCCTGTCCCAGCCCCAGAGCAGGACCCCACCTTGGGCGATGCGCAGTTTCACCTCCAGGTCCACGGGCGTGGACACCACGGACTTGGTGAGCACCAGCACGTTCTCCAGGCCAATCACCACCACCAGGTATGGGAATATCTCTCTGAGGAAACAGGGGCACAGCTGAGGAGGGGATCCATGGGGAAAAAGGAGGGAAAGAGGCACGTTTGGAGCAAACACAGCCCTGGGAGCTGAGGTGAGGAGCCAGCACCCTGTGCCCCCATCCCTTCCCTTGTGTCACACTGCTCAAGGGAAAGGTTTGTGTTTCCTCTGCCTTGGGCAGCAATCACCGGTTTTGCAAAGCTGCAGGAATTCCTGGGAAATGCCCCTTGTGGAGCATCACTAAATTAATCCTGGTGCTTCCCAGGGACAGAGCCCTCTGCTCTCCAGCACTGGGTACAGCAACAGAGATGGCCTGGAACGCCTGGGAGGGACTGGGGGGTGGGTGGTCACTCACCAGGGAGGGGCAGGGAGCCTGTCCCACCTCCTCTAAGGACCATGCCATCCTCTCCTGCCATGGCAGGGACACTTCCCACTGTCCCAGGCTGCTCCCAGCCCTGTCCAACCTGCCCTTGGACACTGCCAGGGACGGGACAACCACGGCCTCTCTGGAAATCCATTCCAGTCCCTCACCACCCTCACAGGAAGGATTTCTTCTGTCTATCTCACCTAAATTTGCCCTCTCAGTTTGAACCATTGCTCCTTGTCCTATCACTGCAGTTGCTGATGAAGAATCCCTCTCCAGCTTCCCTGCAGGCTCCCTCAGACACTGGGAGGGGGGAATGTCAGTGAATGCTCACACTGAGTGAAAAAACACCAGCACGGATGAGCCTCTCGTGGGCAGCTTCTTGCTCATGCCCAAGAATCCAAAATTCAGCAAGAACAGCTCAGGCCTGCCTTTAACTAAAGCATTTTCAGCTCATCCTTGTGAGCCCTCCAGCACAGGACAGAGATGGGAGATGAGCTCCTTGGGGGTGGGAATCTCAGAGCAGACAGAATGGAGCTGCTGTGGGAGAGTCTGCTCAGCTCCAGGAATAACAACCCAGTGTTATCCCAGCACCTCCTCCTGCTTCAGGCACAGAGCCAACTGCTCAGCAGAAAGGAACCTCCAGGGGGACTGCCCAGCAGAGGAGCACATCCCCTGCAGCCCTGAAGAGCACCTGGTGGTGACCTGACTGCCACATCTTCTGAAAAATCCCTTCACCGGGATTTCTTCTCCTGGGAAGCTGAGAAGCCTCAGAGAAAAAGGAAAACAATAATTATCTGATTGCTTCTCCTGGGTTTTGCTGCTTTGGAATGTGGTTGGGGATTGTTCACCCACAGGTGATTGCTTGATTGGTGTCATGGGAATTGTTTTAACTTAATGACCAATCCCAGCCACTGTGTTGGGACTCTGGCAGAGAGAGTCACGAGTCTGCACTATTCATTCTCAGAAGCCTCCTGTCTCTATCCTTCCTCTGTTCTTTAGTATGGTCTAATATAATGTAATACAGTAGAATAACAGATCAGCCTTCTAAGAACAGGGAGTCAGATTCACTCATCTCTCCCCTCGTGGGGGCTGCCTGCAATCTGGACAGTGCCCCTGCCAGGAGTGTGTCCAGCCCCACAGGAACGTGGCCTTTGCTGGTTTGGGGTGTCCCCAGGGGGCTGCAGGGGGGTCTGCAGAGCTCAGCCCTGCTGGGCACGGCCTGTCTGAGCTCCCAGCAGGTCTCAGCCACAGGCAGCCTTAGCAAACTGAAGTGGGGTCAGCTCTTATCAGCTCACCGTGATTCCAGCTCTCAGCTCGCCCTGTGCCCAGGCAGGCAGGCCCAGGGGGGAGGAGAAGGCTCTGTGGGGTTCCACAGCCATGTCTTTATGGACTCTTCTGTGAAGGTTCCCAGGCACAGCTCTTCTCCTGAGCTGGGCTAAATCAGCTCTTTATAAAGGGGTCAGGGGTTTTGGAAACTGTCCAATGGCAAGGGCCAAAGGAAAGAGACCTGCAGGGTTACAGGGAGATGAGCAGGGTCCAACGGTGGGACAGAGGGGTTCCAGCCCAGCCACCAGGACTTGGCATTGCCTGTCTTGGGCTGCTGAATGCCAGGGAGGCACTGCAGGCCCTGGCACAGGAGCTTGTTCCCCAGCACACAGAGGTGCCCTGGTGTGCCCCTGGCACAGGAGCTTGTTCCCCAGCACACAGAGGTGTGCCCCTGGCACAGGAGCTTGTTCCCCAGCACACAGAGGTGTCTTGGTGTGCCCCTGGCACAGGAGTTCATTCCCCAGAACTCAGAGGTGTCTTGGTGTGCCCCTGGCAGAGTTCATTACCCAGCACACAGAGGTGTGCCCCTGGCAGGGCTGGCACATTCCCCAGCACACAGAGGTGTGCCCCTGGCAGGGCTGGCACGTTCCCCAGCACACAGAGGTGCCCAGGTGTGCCCCTGGCAGGGCTGGCACATTCCCCAGCACACAGAGGTGTGCCCCTGGCAGGGCTGGCACATTCCCCAGCACACAGAGGTGTGCCCCTGGCAGGGCTGGCACATTCCCCAGCACACAGAGGTGTGCCCCTGGCAGGGCTGGCACGTTCCCCAGCACACAGAGGTGTGCCCCTGGCAGGGCTGGCACATTCCCCAGCACACAGAGGTGTGCCCCTGGCAGGGCTGGCACGTTCCCCAGCACACAGAGGTGTGCCCCTAGCAGGGCTGGCACGTTCCCCAGCACACAGAGGTGCCCAGGTGTGCCCCTGGCAGGGCTGGCACGTACCCGCCGTTGAGCGTGGGCGTGAGGCCGAAGAGGGTGCAGAGCCCCACGGACATGAGCAGGGAGCTGAGCACTGTCACCACTGCTGCCAGAGCCAGGCCCCACTTGGACTTCACCATGTCGATCTTGCCTGCAAAACAGCCCCACCGGGTCAGCAGGGACAGCAGACGGGAGGGACACACGGACAGGGACAGACGGACACAGAGGGGACAGCACGCTCGGCCCCAGCAGGTCACAGGGCACCCCAGCCCAGAGGGAAGGTACTGCAGTGTCTGAAATGAAGCTACTGCAGTGTCTGAAATGCAGAAATTTTAAAATTTGACACATTTTTGGTTTTTTGGATCAGAATGCAGAACCCAAAAGGTGAATTTTTAACAAAAATAATATTTTGAGAAAAACTTGTTTCAGAGAAGGCAGAACCCATGTTTTCTGCCATTTGTAGGCCAGCAATCTGGATCTGCCCAAGTAGCTTGGGGAACTGGGAACATGCCTGTTTCCTGGGCAGAGATCCAGGAAAGCTGAAGTGCAGCCCCCACAGCCTCCCAGGACAGGTGGGACAGGGACAATTCTGCTCACAGCTCACACCAGTCCCAGCACTGCACCGAGGGGGGAAGGACCAAACTGAAATGTGGCCAGAGAGGGCTAAACCCACCAGCTCAGAACATGATCTGTCTGATAATGGATGAAACAAACTGGGAAAAAAGGCATTGCTGGGGCATCTAAGGGTGCCCGAGAGCAAAGAACGTGAAAGATATCAAAGAACCATGGAATAGTTTGGGTTGGAAGTGACTTTAAAGACTGTCCCAATCCAGCCCCTGCCATGGAAAGGGACACCTTCCACCACCCCAGGCCTTGGACACTTGCAGAGATGGGGAAACACCTCCAGCTGGGAGGTGGATCACAAGGAATAACCCCGCCCTGGCTGAGAGGGGCAAATGAGCAGGAACCAGGGAAAAGCTTTTAACCCTGTCCACGACAGGCAGGGCAGAACCCCCCCCCCCACCTCTCCTGATGTTACAGACATCCCCTGCAGGCCGAGCCCAGCCCAGGGCCCCCACCTACGTGTGGAGAAGTAGATGTAGGCGAAGAGGATGATGTAGGTGGTGACGAGCGGGATCAGCTCGGCGATGCCGATCTCCTCCTTGAAGTGCACGTGCACCACGCTCTCCTCCCGCAGGCTGCAGTTGGGGCTGGGGTGCAGCAGCTTCAGCCGCGAGCGCAGGCTGCTCAGGAACCTGGGGACAGCAGCAGGGCTGTGTCACTGCAGGGCTCACCTCGGGTCCCTCCCCTGAAATTCCCTCCCAGGTGTGTCACCCACCTCTCCTTTCCCCTCCCAGCACTGTCTGTCAGCCCTGGCATTCCAGAAGGTTCCAGTGATTGGCAGATCCAAAGGATGCCCTCCACCCCCGGGGGCACTGGGCCATCCAGGTGTCCTTTGTCCCTTGAGACCTCCCCTCCTGTCCCTGGCTGGTGGCTCCCTGCCCCTTCCCTGCCCTCTCCCCGGGGTTAAAAGGAGCAGCACCCACGGGCTCAGGAGTTCTGCTGGAGCTGGGGCTGGGTTCAGAGGCTGTGGGCCAGAACAGAGCTCTGGATCCAAACCCTCCATCAGAACCCACTCCTTTCCTTCACCGTGGCCCTAAAGCTTCTCCACAGAGGGAAACCTGAGGAGCAGACCCTGATATGGGGGGAAGCTCCATCCCAGCACCACCAGAGCTCCTGCAGGCCTGGACTTGGCCCCACGTGCCAGCTGGAGCACCCAGCCATGGCCAAAAGTGTCTGTGGGGTGAAACACCACCCAGCCATGGCCAAAAGTGTCCCCGGGGTGAAACACCACCCAGCCATGGCCAAAAGTGTCCCTGGGGTGAAACACCACAGTTGTCACTGTTTGGTTCAGCAGCAGGGCCAGCCAAGCCCAGGCAGGTCCCACCTGCACCATTGGCAGCACCAGCACAGCAGCACGTCACTGACCTTGGCCACAGAGCAGAGCTGGCAGCTCCTGCAGCAGCACAGCCACAGGGAGCTCCAGGGCTCACCTGCAGCAGCAGAGCATGGCCCTCTCCAGACCTTGCTCCCAAACCTGCTCCTTGCTGGCCACAACCCCCCAGACCCTGATTTCTACCAAGGTCTGCTGGGCTGACCCACCAAAGCTTTGCTCAGAGCAAAGGCTCCTTAACCACAGCCTGGGGCTGTGGGACAGAACGGCCACGGCCTCAAACACTCCCAGAATTTCCCAGAATTACAGAATTCTGTGTGAAAAAATGGCTGATGGAAGGTGCCACACAATGGCCCTGAGGGCTCAATGCTCTGGAAGAGCAAATTTAAACTCCTGTGCTGCCAAATCCTCCCAGGCATCCCTTGGGGAATTCTGTGCAGCTCAGAGCCCTCAGATCCACCCAATCCACGCCAGTTTGGCCAGCACTGCCAAAGTGTTTCCAGCAGTGCTTACTGGAAAGGAAAGCAGCCTGTGTAGGAGGACCTGGCTCAAACCAGAGCCTGGGTGCCACAGGAACTGCCCCTGGCAGCTCTGCACGCCCCAGACCCTGCTCCTGAAGGGAGCTGAGAACCAGGAAGTACTTCATTTCCATAGAACACAGCACGTTTCCTCCCCAGAAAAGCACCCTCAGGGATGTGGGATACTTCACACCAGAAGGGAATGGAGGGCAGGAGCCGTCAGGAGGGGAAGCAGCAGAGCTGTGCTGGAGCAGGCTCACCTGGAGTCGTAGCGCTGCAGCCCCAGGGTGACGGTGTAGGACACCACGCGGCGCCGGCCGGACAGACTGACCCCGCTGTACCTGCCAGGCAGCCCGAAGAGCAGGTCTGCAGGGACAGGGCACATCAGGGACAGCACCCACACAGCTGCCCCCTGCCAGCAGCTCCAGCAGGAATGGTGCTCTCATCCCACAGGGCATACTGTGCCCATCACACCTGGAGCAGGCTCCAACCACAGACAGCTCACACTGAGACAGAAACTTTAGGGAATTTAGAGATTTTAGAGGAGCTAAGATTTTAATTAGGGATAAGCTTTATTAGAGCTAATCAAAATAAATGGGCAGGCCTTGATGAAGTTAAGAGTTGGTATTTAACTAATAATTGATTGCTTGTCAGTGCAATGTTTGGTGAGCTGGGCTTGTAATCAAGAATACAGAAATTGATAAATGGCTTTAGGAACATAAGACAACTGTGGGCCTCCTCTGCTCTGAACCCAACTGAAGGCAGGGAATGAGAGTTCCACCAAGGGTTCATTTGTCAGATTTGCATTGAAAAGGTGGAAAGGTCAGAATGAGGAAGACTTCATTTACTTCCTCATTTTGGGACCCCTCTCCATGAAAGGGACCATCGAGGGACAAACTACTCATGCTTAATAGCTTTTGAACTAATTTGAAAGGACTCTGAAATCACCTGTAAATTGGGTGTGTGTTTGGGAGCTATCCCAAAATAAACATACACTTTCTAACTCTAAACTGTTAGAGAGTTTTTGGATATTGGTACCAGATCAATATCCATATTGGGAATGGATGTACCAAAGGTACCAATATGCATTTGTATTTTGGGTATTCAATACCTGTATAGATAACAGGGCTCTGTAATCACCTGTAAATTGGGTGTGTATTTGGGAGCTATCCCAAAATAAACATACACTTTCTAACTCTAAACTGTTAGAGAGTTTTTGGATATCCATACCAGATCAATATCCCTATTGGGAATGGGATGTGCCAAAGTTATCAATATGCATTTGTATTTTGGGTGTTCAATACCTGTATAGATAACAGGGCTCTGAAATCACCTGTAAATTGGGTGTGTATTTGGGAGCTACCCCACAATAAACAAACACTTTTAACTTTAAACTGTTAGAGTTTTTGTCCCTCACAGTTGGATATCCATACCAGATCAATATCCATATTTTTTTAATAAATCAACACTCTGGGTGCTTAAAGACAGCCTTTAAAGCAAACTTCCTTTGGGGTTACAAGCCCCTTTTCAGACATGCAGCACAGTTCATCACACGCTGCCAGATCCCTGAGGTTCCTTTCCAACCAAAGGATCCAGCCTGTGTTCAAAGCAGCATTTCCTCTGGCACTATGGAACCACTAATGATCCCTCACGTGGTCACACAGCTTCTTTGTAACTCAGAGGTAAAAATAGTTTTATATATCCATTGTCAGCTCGGGCTGTGTGCAAGGACTGGAACACCAAGGGAGCAGGATGAATGGTGATTTATCTGTGACAATGAGGCAGCCTGGAGTGTGACAGAGGGAGAAGCCAGGCTGGAGCACGTGTAGAGTGGGAGGAACAAAACCCTGCTATTTTCACCTGCAGAAAGAAGCCTGACTGAGTGATTTCTTCACTTCTCACAAATACAGATCAGGGCTCAAATACAACATGAAATCAGAGACAACAAAGACTGGGCAGCTTTGGCTGATGAGAATGAAAAAATACTGCCCAAACTGGCACTATCAGCAATCCAGGGGCAGGAATCCGTGAGGATGGAATAACAATGGAGCTGGAGGCAGCTCTCAGCTTCCCTGGCTCACCTTTGAGAGTGGCTGACGTCTGCAAGGTCTTTGGCTCATGCTGGTGGATGGTTTTGATGATGTCTGGGTCGGCATTGAAGCGCTCGCGGTCGTTCTGCCAGAAGTTCCCCGGGGACAGCAGCAGGCAGCCGTGCTCTGGGAGCAGATTCCTCAGCTTCCTGAGGCCAGGCAGCAGGTCTGTCACCTGCAGACAGACCTCCTCCAGGCTCCTGACCCCGGAGCTGAAAGGCAAACACAGTGCTGAGGGACCCCACCGGGCAGGAGCGTCCCAGGACCTGCACCAGGCGTGGCTGCTCTTCCTCCTCAGGGCTGAGAGCAGGAGCTGGGCTCCCTGCAGCTGTGAACGGGCTCCAGAACTCCACCATCATTCCTGGGGCTCCTGGCCCACAGCTCTCGCTCCTCACCCATCTCTGGTACCACACTTTCACTTTCACATTTAAGACACTTCCACCCGACAGAGAAACTCTGGAATTCCTGCAGACCCCAAACCCCTCTCTGCACCTCTCTCCACACATGCAGTGGGTGTTTTACAGGAGTCCTGCTCAGCCTGCCTGAGCTGGATCCTTTGAGGTCTCTAAAATGCACCCAGGGTCCAGTGTCTGCCCCTGGGGTGGTGTTTCCCCAATCCCTCTGCCTTGTGGGGAAAGGAGCATTTCCTGAGAGGCTCAGAGCTGCACACAGGTGTGCCTGGTGTGAACTGGAACCTGTGTCTGGCATCATCCTTAGCAAGCACTAATTCAAGCAGGACCCAGCCTGGGTGTACAACAGGCCCTGCTGGGAGGTGTCCTGGGCTGTAAGATGGGTGTGTGTTCTATTGCTACCTGTCAGAGCTGGGCAGCTCTCTGCTGTCCATGGGGCAGTCTTCTTTATCTGTCCCACAGCCCATCCTCCCTCCAGGAGATCTCTGCTGTCCATGGCCATTAATTATTAATTATCTTCTGTCCCTGGCCACTGAGTGTCCCTGCAGGGCTGATCAAATTCCACCATCCCATGGGGAGATGCTCCGCCCAGGGCAGGAGCCAAGCATTCCTCCCTGGATCCAATCTGCCCTGGGAACAGCCCAGCAGCCTTTGCCCCCTGCATTCCCAGAGGAGCAGCTTTCTGCTGCCCTGCATTCCCAGAGGGAGAGCAGGCCAATCTCCAGCAGCCCTGGAGCTGCAGAGGAAAACTCCCCCCTTGTGCAGGATCCCTGCTCCAGCAGAGCCACAGCTGGCACTGCAGGAGGGCTGAGCCACCCTGGGATGGGACTGTGCCACCACCCTGAGCCCCCTGGGATGGGACTGTGCCACCACCCTGAGCCCCCTGGGATGGGACTGTGCCACCACCCTGAGCCCCCTGGGATGGGACTGTGCCACCACCCTGAGCCCCCCTGGGATGGGACTGTGCCACCACCCTGAGCCCCCCTGGGATGGGACTGTGCCACCACCCTGAGCCACCCTGGGATGGGACTGTGCCACCACCCTGACACACAAGGGACAGGGCCTGCTCTGACTCTGGCAGTGTTTTTTTGGGGTTTTTTGGGTTTTTTTGTTTGTATTATCACATTTTTATTTTTGCACATAAAACATAAGTAAACAGTTCTTTAATTTTCCAAGTAAAGAATTGTTATTCCTACTCCCCTATCTTTGCCTGAGAGCCCCTTAATTTCAAAATTACAACGATTCAGAGGGAGGGGGTTTGCATTTTCCATTCCAGGGAGGCTCCTGCCTTCCTTGGCACACACCTGGCTTTCCAAACCCAGGCAGAGGGGTCAGGGCCAGGGCAGCTGTGGGGCCAGGGGAGGGTAAGAGGACAGGGCCCCCAGCAGGAGCTGCTCTGCTGCCTGGCACCTGCTCAGGGATCAGACAGGAGTTACTGCTATTGCCTGGTGGAGTGATTCTGCCCCTGGGGGTTAACACTGCTCTGGCCCCTCCTGGCTGCCCCAAACCAGCTCACTGCTCTCCCCTGGGAGAGGAGCTGCATTTCTGACTGACACACACCCCACAACACTGCCCCAAAACAGAAACCTTCTGCACATTTCCCTGGACAGCCTCCAACATCATTAACTGACACTGCAGCTCAGACCTCCTAAATCACTCCCAAGGATGCTAAAAAGCTAAACTTAGGTTTTAAAAACAGAGCAGTTCATTTAACTGGCTTTAAAGGAGAAAGTATTCTCTGTTACACCTCCAAAGTGTGTCTATGGCTACCTGGGGAATGACTTCACACACATGTGTGATGGCAGACCATGAATAAAATGTTTTAGGATATGACATCCCTAAAGGAAAGCTTTGCAATTACCAGCCAGGGATCTCTGGTCCTTTGGACCCAACAAAACCCCAGAGTAACCCTCCTGGGAAGGGCAGGGAAATCAGTCTCTTAAAGAGGGTCCAGTTTTGCCTGTCCCTAACAGCACCCTGTGCCTCCTGCAGCCAAAGAGGGGAAATGAAGCAATTAAAGATGCAGAACAAAGGGCCATTCTATCTAGGATGCATTCCCAATTCCCCTGCCTGACAGGTGATAAAGGAATCCAGGAGCTGGCATTCAGCAGTGCTGATCAAAGGCTGGATGCTGACACAGAACCACCCCTGCAGCAGGCCCAGACACTGCAGAGCTCACTGCTCCCCTGCAGGCACTGCACTCAGAGCGAGGGCACAGAAATGATGGGTTTGGGATCCCAGTCCAGAGAGATAAACCCAAACCTGCATCCTCTGGGGAAGGAACACAATCCCCTTCAGCTGCCTGCCTCAGGGATTGATGCACCCACCCAGCACAGCACACAGCTCTTCAGCTGCACTCCAACAAGCCAGGCAGGAGAACAGATTTACCAATAAATTGGTACAAGGAGAGCAGGGAAGTGCAGTAAGAACAAGAGCACAGGATATCCAGAGCAGATGAAATGGGGAGGGGATAGAAGTGCCCTCAGCTAAGAGCCCAGGCCCTCTAAAGAGCTGGAATTCCTGGGAACCTGGGGGTAGCAGGCCAAGCTGGAATTCCACATGAACCCAGTAGAAAATTGGATGCTGTATCTAGCCCCACTACTGAAAAGGAGCCTCAAAAGATACTTTGGGACATTGCAGAAATCATATTCCTGGATTTTCCATAATAGCAAGACCCTTGTACCCATTAACAAGGAAAACCCAAATCTGGGGATGGCTTGCAGCCACAAACAGGCTTTGCACACGCTGACAGAAGAGTTAAACACATCAGTCAGGGGGCCAGCTCCTGCCAGCGAGCCTGTCCCAGCTGGAGGGGATTTGCTGAACATGGGGCTCAATGTAAAATGTTCCAGAAAGGGCCACAGGACACAGACAAACACCGGGGGTGAGTGCCACAGCAGTTAAAGACACTGAAAGGAGAAACACTGCCGGGAAAAAGGGAATTGGCCCGGTGTGCTGTGGGTTCTGACCCGGTGTGCTGTGGGTTCTGACCCGGTGTGCTGTGGGTTCTGACCCAGTGTGCTGTGGGTTCTGACCCGGTGTGCTGTGGGTTCTGACCCGGTGTTCGGGGGACTCTGGGTTCTAACGGCACCAGGAACCCCCGATGGAGGCTCCGCTCCAAACCCGTGTTCCAGTCCGTGTTTTGCTGCCAACCAGTGGGCCCGGCCGCCTCCACATCGCCCCCGTGTGGTGGCGGCGGGAACGGCGCGGGAAAAGGGCGGGCACTGCACGGGAAGAGCGCGGGAACAGCGCGGGAAGAGCGCGGGAAGAGCGCGGGAACAGCGCGGGAACAGCGCAGGAAGAGCGCGGGAACAGCGCGGGCACACCGGGGCTCTCCGGACCCGGGCTCCCCGCAAACCGGGACGGGCACGGACACCCCCCGAAAACTGCCTCTGCATCCCCACGGCAGCCGGCAGCCGCTCGGGCAGCAAGGGAAGGGCCGGTGGGAGCCACTGACAGACTGCGGGGGATGAATAAAGGCAGCTCTGGGCACAGGAGCACTGCACAGGGACTGACAGACCCCAGGGCATGAATAAAGGCAGCTCTGGGCACAGGAGCACTGCACAGGGACTGACAGACTGCAGGGGATGAATAAAGGCAGCTCTGGGCACAGGAGCACTGCACAGGGACTGACAGACTGCAGGGGATGAATAAAGGCAGCTCTGGGCACAGGAGCACTGCACAGGCAGGGACTGACCCAGCTGCTGTGCCTGGAGCTGCAGCACTGAGGAGCTCTGCAGTGACAATCACTGTATGGTTACGTTCAGAACTGTTGGGAAGGATGAAAGTTTGACAAGAAAGTCTCACAGATATGTGTGCTTAGCAGAAAGATTTCTGAATGTACAATGTGAAGAAGGAACAGAGATGGAAGCAAGTTTTGATATAGAAGGAAAGAATTGCTGAGCCAGTCTGACTGGCTAACCCAGGAGGCAAAGGGTGTGTGAGTTAGAAGGGGTTTTATGGCTTTTTGCTAAGAGCAAAGGATAAACCCACTCCAAACAAGAAGATGTTTTTACCAAGCAGAAAGAGAGCACAGGCAAACAAGTCAGCAAATGTGGCAAGGAGAAAAAAGGGCTCAGAATTTCCTACTGCAAGAAAACTGAAAAACAACTTCTGGCTGGAGCTGCAATGTACTGACTGTGAGTGACTGGAGAGCAGTGCCATGGATGTGGGAATTGGAGCAGTTATGATAGGCCATAGATAATAGTTCAGGTATAGATTGGTTCTACTGCATGAAGATGCTCAGCAAAGTATAAAATGCATTCTAACTAAAATAAAAGTATATAATGCATTGTAACCTAAACTCAGGGTCTCCAGGCCTGCCTGCAGCTGGAGCTGCCAGCTGTGGGCACAGCTCTGTCACCCACCACCCTGGGCTGCTGTAACACCTTGGATACAATAAACTGCATTTTGTAAACAATAAACTGCATTTTGTATACAATAAACTGCATTTTGAAGAGCCCCTGGAGTTCCACACCCCTCACTCAGGCTCTTCCAAAACAATGTCCCTAACTGCACACACCCTGCTCTGCCAGCCCCCCAGCAGAGACTGCAAAGGAAAGCAAAGGGAGCAGGGCTGGTTGTCCTGGGCCACTGCAGTGCAGCACACTCAGAACCAATGGTACCTGACCTGGCAAGAGAAGCTCCCACCCAAAGCTCCTGCAAGCTGTGACACTGATAACAACAGCAACTGCTGGATTTGTTCTCAGTTTCCTGCTCATCTCAAAAAGATACTTGGGTGATGGGAATACCACACCAAATTTATTTTCCAGAGGCCTTCCTCCAGCTGGAGTGATGCTCTTTTGGGAGGACTGACAGCCCAGAGCTGCACAGTGTAAAATCCTGGTCAGGATTGCTAACAGCATTTGAGCTTTCAGCTGTTTGGGTTGGTGTTTGCTGATGCTCTGCCCAGCAGCTTTGCAGTGTGCATGAGTTACTGCTTCACAGTGCTCATCTCTTCACTCTGGTTGTCACAGGGGGTGGAAAAGATTTCCCCTGCATGTCACCTGAATGTTCACATGGTTCTGCAATCAGTTTTGTGCACCTCTTGCCATCTCCTCGGGGTAAGGTATGAAATTCCCCGTTGCAGCAGGTGGGAACAGTTTGAGTTCCATTCCAGCTGGGATCCCTGGGGCTATAACCAGATTTTGCTCCGTGGCACACACACATTTGGTCAGGCTGGAACTGCCTAACGCTGGATAGGCTGAGCAAGGACACGTGAAATGCTCAACTTCACTGAGGAACACTGGACTAAGAACCAGGGGTGGAAGGGAGGGGAGTCCCTGACC
>NC_066315.1:1170691-1270691 GCF_022539315.1 Serinus canaria
TCCATTCCTGGGACATCCAGAGCTGCTCCTGCTTTTTTGGGGAAGTTGGGATGTGCATTTCCTTCCAGGATTCCAGAATTCCATGGCTGCTCATTCCCAGCTCCTCCTGGGCACCATTCCATCCCTGTTCCTGCCTGGATAGTGAATGGAAGAGGGAATTCCTGCTTTTCCTGGGACCTGGTGCTGCCCCTGGAGCCTCTTTCCCTATTCCAGAGAAACTGGATTTTGCTCCAACGTTTTCCTGGAGCTGGAATTCCTTTGTTGTGCTGCTCCCTGTGGGATTCCGTGTTTTCCATCCCAAATGATAAATTAAGGGAAAAAAAGGAATCCTGCTCTGGGGATTCCCAGATTTTTATGATTTCTCATCCCTCATTCCCAAATCCTTTCGTATCCCAAAAATACCCCCAAAAATCCCAATCCCAGAGGATTTTGGGGCTGTTTGCTCTCCTGGTTTTCCAGAGAAGCCGAAACCTGACGGATTATCCCATTTGTTTTTTCAGAGCAAGGAGAGTGGAGAACCTGAACCCAAAATTCCCAGAGAGGATGAGGAAGAGGAGCCAGTCAAGCACAGGTGATTCCCTCTTTGTTCCCACTTTCCCCAGGAGGATTTTCCCTTGGGTCTCTGTGATTCAACAGGAATTTCCCATAGGAATTTGGTGCCAATGATTTGGGATGAGGGGATGGGTGGGTTCATCTGGGAGGCAAAATTCCATCTGGGAGTGTTTCCAGAGGCAGCAGGAGTGTTGGGAGCTCCCCTGAATTCCCAGCCATTCCGGCAGGGATTGGTATTTTTCCATGGATTCCTGTGGCTGTTTTCCCTGGAAAATGGGACCTGAGGCAGATCCAGCTGATTCCCACCAAGGCTTTTTTGGGGATCCCAAATTTGGGTGGAAAGCATGGAATGTGGCCTGTTCCCATGGATTTATCCCTAAAAACCTCCTCGGTGGCAGAAATGAACCAGGAAAAGAAAAAAGAGGAAAATCCTCCTTTTTAAAAATATCTTTTTTTTTTTTTTGGGAATGACTCCTTGGAAAAAGCAAATCCTGATGGAGAAAATCCCACAGGGATCTTGGGCTGGCGGAGCCAAATTCCTTGGGAGAGGGAAATTTCTGGGCTTGGAGTTTGTGCCGGGAAAGGCTCCGGAGGTGCAACCGGAGCTCGGGAGCCTCCTGAAAAATGGATGGATCCGGAGCTCTCGGATTCCAGCGCTGCCCCCGGACCTGGAGCTGATGGAATCCGGGCTGGTTTTCCCACCCCTGTGGATCCAGGCCCGGCTGGAATGAGGAATTCATCCCCCAAATCCCAAAACAATCCTGGTCTGGGCTGGTTTTAATCTGGGAATTATCCTCCAAATCCCCAAAAATCCTGGTTTGGGTTGATCCTCCAAATCCCAAAAAAAGCCCGATTTGGGCAGATTTTATCCTGGGAATCATCCTCCAAATCCCCCAGAATCCAGGTTTGGGCTGATTTTCCCTTGGGAATCATCCCCCAAATCCCAAAAAATCCTGGTTTGGGCTGATTTTAGCCTGGGAATCATCCTTCAAATCCCAGGAAAATCCTGATTTGGCTGGTTTTCTCCTGGGAATTATCCTCCAAATCCCCCAGAAATCCAGGTTTGGGCTGATGTTATCCTGGGAATCATCTTCCAAATCCCCAGAAATTCCAGGTTAGGGCTGACTTTCTCCTGGGAATGGCTGCTGGGATTGCCTGGAGGGATCTGAGGGTGCTGTGCCATTCCTGGTGTTTCATTCCCAGTGTTCAGCAGCCCCAGGAGTTTTTCCATGGATTTTCCTGCATCCAGTGGCAGATCCAGCCAAAGTCCTTCTCCTGCCTCAGGATGATTGCCTGGAAAATCCAAGGAAGTTGCAGGTGGAGAGGAAAGTGTGGAGTGGGGAAATTCCAACCCGGCTTTCTCCTCAAATTCATGGAATTCTTTGGGATTCTCCCATTTCTGGGGGAAAACTTCCCTTCCCAATGGATTTCCTTGTTTTTCCCACTCTTCCCATCTTCTGGAGCAAAATCTGCTCCATGGGAATGTTTGAATCCCAATTTTTGCCTGGATAATTCCCAACTTTTGATTTTGTTTTGCTTTTCTTGTGGAATTTCTGCTTTTCCCATGGGAGTTTGATCTGGAAGAGCCCATCCCTTAATTTCCTCTTGGGTTTGGATTTCCCAAGGATCTCCCTATGGAAAAGGGAATAGCTGGGCACTGCTGGCCTGGGAAAAAGGGGAAAAATCTGCTGGAATTTCACCTGGATTTGGGAAATGGGGAGTCCTGGTGGCTTAAATCTCCCATCCCTCCAAGGCTCTTCCAGGAGCTGGGCTGGGTTTTCCAGGCAGAAGGAATTCTGTGGGATAGGGAATGTGATAGTTCACGGAATAATCCTGTGGTTTGTGGAGCAGAATTCCAGGATTTTCTCTCCTGGCTGCTTCCCTTCAGCTCCATCCCAGCCCATCCAGGTGTGGAATTCCAGGTTGGATTGGCTTGGAATCCTTCCTGGATGCCTGGGATCCTGAGGATTCTCCACAGGCTCTGGCTAATGCCAGGAATGGCTGGAGAGGGAAAACTCCAGGAGAAGGAGCTGGAAGTCCCTGCCAGGGCATGGAATCATCCTGGGAGTTATCCAAGGATTTTTTCCTGCTTTTTCCTCTGAATGTGAATGGATTTGGGGAATTCCCTCTCAGCCCCTTGGAAAATGGGGAAATCCCATGAAATTCCATCCCTGGCAGTGCCCAGGGCCAGCTTGGAGCAGCCTGGGACAGCGGAAGTGTCCCTGCCCATGGAATGGGATCATCCCTGAGTCCCTTCCGAGCAATCCATTCTGGGATTCTGGGATTCTCCCACCCCTTCCCCACATTTTTCCCTCTGCTCATTTTTCCAGGAATCCCTGGGAGATCCCACACCCTCCTTCCTGCTCCTGGCATCCCAGTGCTGCCAGGAAAGCTGGAGCAGGGAAAAACCAGGAATGGTTTGGGTGGGGAAGGAGCCAAAGGATGATCCCAATCCATGGGCAGGGGCAGCTCCCGCTCTCCCAACCTGGCTTTGGACTCTTCCAGGGATGGAGATTCCCAACCTTTCTGTTCCAGTGGCTGCAGGAAGGACAAGATCCCCTCGGCTCTGGTTTTCCCAACATTTTTCCCAGCCTGTGCTCCCATTTTTTCCTGCTTTGTTCCTGCTCCACTCCAGCCTCCCCATCCCGTTTTTCCTTCCTCATTTTCCTGCAAATTCCCAGCCCTGCAAGCCCTGCTCTTCTCCCTGGAATTCCAGCTGTGATGCCTGATCCAAACTCTGGGAATTCTCTCTGGAGCTGTGAAAAACTTGGATCCTTTGGATTTTTGTGTGGACCAGGAAGCGGAGCCGCTGCTCCGCCTTTCCCGGGAAAAGGGTGTGGGAGGATTTCGGCCTTTCCGCCTCATTCCCGCGGGGTAAGGCCCTGGATTTGGGAATCAGGGACCTGCTGGAGCCTGGAATTCCCATCCCGCAGCTCCGAGCCTTGGAATTGGGCTCCTTGTGCCAACAGAACTCGTCAGAGGTGGGAAAAGTGGAGCTAAAATCCCAAGGAAAAGCTTGGAGAGGGACGGGATAAAAATAATCCTCAATTTCCCGGCTTTGGGAGAGGTGAATCCACAGGGAGCCCTGCCCTGGGACACGGAGTTATCCTTGGAAGTTGCAGCTCCTGGACTGGGGGAGGAGCGGGCTTGGGAAACCCGATCTCCCTGAGGAATTCCTCCCTCTGGAATGTCACCAGACAGGTCCGGAGCGCTTTTGTTTGTTAATCCCTGCCTCCAAATCCCTCGGGATTCTGCTCCAGAGGGGGTTGGGCTCGCCAGGAGAATCCAGGACCTGATTTCCTTCATCCCGGGGCAGGGAAATCTCAGGGAAGGGGTTTAGGACAAGGAAAAAAATGGAATAAAAATCAGGATTGAATGTGGGAGGTGGGAGCTGAGCTGGGGACCCGGGCAGGGTTTGATTGACACTTCCCGGGATCTGCTCCCGCTTGGACACGGACATGGAGCATCCCAGGGATCCCTTCCCATCGGGAATGTGCTCAGGAAAAGGAGTGGGAATGGGCAAAGCTGGGAATTAACACGTTTTGCTCCAAGCTGGAAGAGGGAAAACAGGGATTGGGTCCACCTGGAAGCTGAGAGCACCGGGATCCAGGATCCAGGATCCAGGCTGGGAACATTCCTGAGCTGGCTCCATCCTGAAGGTTCTGATCCCGGTTTTGGGCTCTCCTCCCTCTGGAGCTGGAGGGTTTTCCCTCAGGATGGAGCTGATCCATGCCTAGGGCAGGATCCGTGGAGCTTCCCGTGATCCCAAGCTCTGGGTGATCCTGGATTTTCCCTGGGATTGGGATGAGCCTCCAGGGTGACACCGTGCTCCTTCCAGCCCTTGGCTCTTCCCAGCGCTCTGCTCTTTTCCAGGAATCATTCCTGGGAATTCATCCACCCCACGGTGTTTTGGGCATGGATTTCTGGGCGCTCAGACTTCCAGCTGCCCATCCTGGGGGAGAATTCCTGGGAATGGGAGCACGTCTGGAGCATTTTTCCGCTCCCAGTCTTTGTGCTGGCTCCGCGCTGGGATTGTGGATCCGATCCCCGGAATTCCAGCAGTTATCCCAGCTGTTATCCCGTGGCCATCTCGGTGCTCCCAAGGTGCCTCCAGGGCTCCTTTTGGTTGAACCTCAAGGGTGGAAGTTGGGTTTGGATCCATCCCAGCGTGGAGGAGCCGCAGGAAAACATGGATGAGGTTTGTCCTCGTTCCAGCGTTGGTGTTCCCGGCACGGCTGGGGTGGGAATGGTTTGGAATCTCATCCAGCTCCAGCAGGATCCCACGCTCCGCATGGAATGCCGGCTTTGTCCTGTTTGATTCATGGATATTGAAATTCCCAGTGTCCACCTGGAAAAGCTCAGGTGCTTGGGAAAGCACGGTGGGAATCCTGGTGGATTTGGGATCTCCTCCAGCTCTCCTGGAACACCTGGATGTCTCCCAATCCTTGCTCCAGCAGGGAGCACGTCCTGGAAAAACAACCGGCCTGGCAAGTTTGGTGTGGAGAGGGGTGGGATTTTCTGGGATTCCTTCCTTCTGGAGCCACTCTGGGAGCAGGACGGGCTTGGACACGCTCGGGCAGGAGCAGCTTTTCCAGGGAAGAGCTTTTCCTCAGGGAGGGCTCTCCTGGATCTCTGCCTCTTCCTCCTTTGGTGCCTTGGGTGAGGAGTCCGGGAATGTCGGCAGCACCTGCTGGAGTCAATCCAGAGGATCCCAAGGAGCTGCTCCCAGGGCTGGAGCCTCTCTGCTCTGGGAAAACTGGGAATGCCCAGCCTGGAGAAGGGAAAGATCCAGGGAGAGCTCAGAGCCCTGCCAGGGCCTGAGGGGCTCCAGGAGAGCTGGAGAGGGACTGGGAACAAGGATGGAGGGACAGGACACAGGGAATGGCTCCCACTGCCAGAGGGCAGGGATGGATGGGAGATTGGGAATTGGGAATTCCTGGCTGGGATGGAATTCCCAGAGCAGCTGTGGCTGCCCCTGGATCCCTGGAATATCCAAGGCCAGGCTGGAGCAGCCTGGGACAGTGGGAAGTGTCCCTGCCATGGCAGGGCTGGAATGGGATCATCCTTCAGATCCCACCCTGCCCATTCCAGGATGATTCCATGATCTCCATACATTTTTCCTGCTGTTCCTGGAGGTGAAAGCCTCATCCTCATGGAGTGGGATGGGGAAGCAGCTCCTGAAGCAGCTCCAAGTGACTTTTGGGAATAACGACAGGAGCAAGGAACCGGTGACACCGGAAGAAATCCCTGCTCCAGCTTTTCAGGGCACAGCCATTCCAGGTGCTCCTGCCACAAGGATTTTGGCAGCCGGGAGGCTTGGAAGAATCTGTGGAATTGTTTGTTCCATAAAGGCCTTGGGGTGGAACAGCCAAGCACAAGCCAAGCTCGGAGGGGCCTGGTTTCCATCGGGAACGCTCCGGGCATTCCGCGCATTCCCGGCGTGCCGGTGCCAAGGGCCTCCTCCCAAAAAAGCTGGGATCCCTCCTGCTTCCCCAGCCAGGAGCTCTGGGCCTGAGGGAAACATGGATTTGGGATATTCCCACCCAAACCAGGGAATGTGCCACCCCTGGCAGTGTCCATTGCTTCCCTCTGGAATGCTGCACTCCCCAGATCCTCCCAGTTCTTTTTTTGGGAGGGAATTCCTGGCTGGGAGGGTGGGAAGGGGCTGGGATGGAATTCCCAGAGAAGCTGTGGCTGCCCCTGGATCCCTGGGAGTGTCCAAGGATGGGGCTTGGAGCACCCTGGGATCATGGAAGGTGTCCCTGCCCATGGCCCTGATCCCAAGGGTCACTTCCATTCTGGAATTCCATCATTTACCTCAGGAACACATCCCAGTGTTCCCAGCACTCCCAGACTCTTGGCCAGGAGATTCCCGTGCTGGAGCAGGAATGGGAAGGGGTGAGAAGGGTTTGGATTTTCCACCTGTGCTCTGGTGACTTCCAAGGTTGGATTTTTGGTGCTTTCCATAAAAACCTGGTCTTCTGCTTCCCAGCCTTCCCAGCCTTCCCAGCTTCTCTTGGAGCCTTAATCCTGGTTAATCCCATCCTTGGTGGTTAATGAGCTCCACCTCCCTCATGATCCCTGTGGGCTGAGCTTTTCCATGGATCCTGCAGCCTCCGGAGTGTCCTGGAGCTGGGATGAGCTCCTGCAAACTGGATTTTCCAGGGTTGTGGCTTTGGGAGTTCCTTTGAGGCTTCCAGGGTTTGGCTCCAGTGAGGAATCACGCATGGGAAGGAGGGTGTCCAATTACAGCCCAAATTAGATGGGAATATCCTGGGATTGTGGCTCAGTCCTGACTCCTGAGCTTCCCTGGAGGAGATGAAAACATGGAAAAGCTTCCAGCTGATGTTCGGGTCCTCATTCCCTCGGCTCCACCATCCATTTATTCCAGAACCGGGATTTGCTCCCTGATTTTAGCACTTCCAGAAATGCTTGGAAAACCACCTCGTATCCCAAATAATCCCATTTTCCCCCCTGTCTTTCCCTGAAAGATGTTTTTCCCTGATTCTGGATCTTCCCTGGGGTCTCCATCTGGAGTATCCCGGTTTTTAGACCCAAAAGGTTGGAGCCAGGTGGGAATTGGGTTCTCCCAGGGAACAGGGACAGGACAGGAGGGAACGGCCTCAGGTTGTGCCAGGGGAGGCTCAGGCTGGATACTGGGAATGTTCCTCGTGGAATGGGGAATGGGAGTCCCCATTCCCGGTGGGATTTAAAAGCCATGGATGTGGCTCTTGGGGACACGGATCCCTGGTGGCCTCGGCTGGATTTGATGATCTTGGAGGCTTTTCCAACCTCAACAATTCCATGATTCCAGCTGCCTCTGGCTCCTGCTTCCTGCTTTTCCTGGGTGCCCACTGGGCCATCCCAGACTTTTCTCACTGCTCTTCCCGCTTTCCCCAGGGAGATCAAGCTGCGGAATTACGATCCCGAGGATGAGGAGCTGAAGAAGAGGAAGCTGCCCCCGGCCAAACCTGCCTCAGGTGGGAGAAACTGGGAACGTGGGAAGGGAAACCAGGGCTTGGGAAGCTCCGTGCTCTTCCCAAGGTGGGAGATCCGCTGGGATGAGGTGTCCAGGGAGGGCTTGGAATATCTGATGCTCTCACTCTCCCACCCGGCATTGCACAAGAGGGGTGGGAGCACTCCCAGGCCCAAATCCAAGGATTCATCCTCGGAGGAGCCTCCCTGGAGGAGCCTCCCGGAAATTCCGGCTGTTTTCTGTCGGATTTATCTGGAAGGAAATCTTAGGCAGGAGTTGAGGGCGTTGGGGCTGGAATTTCCTCACCCGGAACTTCCATAAATCCCCTGAGGGGGAAGTGAAGGAGTTCCCCGGATCCTGAAATGTGGAGTTTGCCTGGATTAAATCCCTTGGGAAATGCCCTGAATAAAAAGGGAGGGCTGGCAATGGCTGGGAATTCTGGGAATTTCCTCATGTTTTTGTAGGAGCTTAAAACTTCCATGTGAAAGGAAAGACGTAGGATGGCTGGAGCGTGTCCAGGGAAGGGAGTGGAGCTGGGGAATTCCTGAGGGAGCTGGGAATGTGATCCTGGAGAAAAGGAGGCTCTGGGGGGACCTTCTGGCTCTGCACAATTCCCTGACAGGAGCCAGGGGGGAATTGGGATCCACTCCCAGGGAGCAGGGACAGGAGGAGAGGGAATAACCAGGTTGGATATTGGGAAAATTCCATTTGTCCCAGAGTGGTGGAGCCCCATTCCTGGAGGGATTGAAATCCCTGTGGATGTGGCACTTGGGGACACGGCAATGCTGGGAATGTTTGCACTCAATCCAAAATCCAAGAGGGCTTTTCCATCTGAAATTGTCCTTGATTCCATGGAATCCATGTGCTGGAGTGGGATGCGCTCCCTGGTGGCTTTTTCCATGAGTGTTTTCCCATTATCCCGGATAGCTCCAGAGCTTTTCCTAAGGCCTGGGCTCGAGCTTGACTCCCCAGGAGAGTCCCAGGCCTGGAAATGAGTCTGGGACAACAAAATTCCAGACCTTTGGAGCAGCTGATCCCTGCAGGTGTTGGGAAAAGAGGCCTTGATCCCAACCAGCTTCCAGCTGCCGTTGCTGTTTGTGGGATTCCATCATTCCCAGATAATTGCCAGGAGGGTTGGGATACCGAAGGGATGTGCTCAGGTGTGGGAGCCGAGCTTTAAAGTAAAGCTTTGGGAATGGGGTTTTGGGGAAGCTTCTGGGAGCCGAGCCTGGAGCACCGGTGGAATTCCCGGCTTTCCAACACTGATCCTGTTTCCCCATCTAGTGGAGGACACGGTGAAGGAGCAGCTGGAAGCGGCCAAGCCGGAGCCCATCATCGATGAGGTGGTGGGTAAAGCTGGAATTCTTGGGAATCCAGAGCTGGAAATCTGGACTGGGGAATCGGGTTGGGAAATCTGGAGCTGGGAATCCAGAGCTAGAAATCGGGATTAGGGAATCTGGAGCTGGGAATCTGGAGCTGGAAGTCCAGATCTGGGAATCTGGATTGGGAAATTTGGATCTGGGAATCTGGAGCTGGAAATTTGGATCTGGGAATTCAGGGCTGGGAATCTGGATCTGGGAAATCCAGGGCTGGAAATCCATATCTGGGAATCCAGAGCTGCTCCGTGCCAGGTCCAGGCTGGAATGTTGCCTTTGCCTTTCACTGGATGTCTCCTCTCCTTCCCTAGGATTTGGCAAACTTGGCTCCCAGGAAGCCTGACTGGTGAGTGCCTATGGAATGCTGCTCCTGGGAAAAGGGGGTTGGAGTCAGTGGGGGGTTCCAACTTGAGGTTGTGCTGGAAATATCCAGGAAAACCTGACCTGAGGGTTAGAAATGCCAGGAAGATCCCACGGGATGTTGGAAGGAGCTGATCTTTAAGGACCCATCCAACCCTGAGCTTTCCATGATTCCGTGGAACTGGAAAACCCTCCTGGCTGTGGAGGAAGACACAATTCCCTTTTCCTGCTGATTCTTTGGAATGCTTGTCACCGAGGGATGGGTTGGTTTCGGAGCACTTTGGGAGAGAAGGAATTTCCACTGGGAAAGATGGAAAGGCCCTGCCTGGCCTTGGAATTGTCCTGACCCTGTGGCTCTCCTTGGAATTGTCCTGACCCTGTGGCTCTCCTTGGAATTGTCCTGACCCTGTGTCTCCCCTCGCAGGGATTTGAAGCGGGATGTGTCCAAGAAGCTGGAGAAGCTGGAGAAGAGGACCCAGAGAGCCATCGCGGAGCTGATCCGTGCGTTCCGGAGCCGCGGGATCGGGGTTGGCTCATTCCAGAGGGATTCCATGATCCGTGCTGGAGCTCGCTGGGCCAGGGAGGGGTTGGTGGGGCTTGATCCCTTCCCGAATGGATCTGGGAAGCTGTTGGTCCCAAGGAGCTTCCCAAGGAGGCTCCAGGAGCAGTTGGATTGTGCCAAGGGAAGGGTTGCGGGGTCCTGCGCGGGGTCACTCCCAATCCAACCCATCCATCCCTTCTCCATGGCTTTTCTCCCGGCAGGAGAGCGCTTGAAAGGGCAGGAGGGGGAGCTGGCGTCGGCTGTGGGATCAGCCAAGCAGGAGGGAAGCGACTCCGACTGAGGAGAATCCATCAGGAACGGGCTCTGGATCTGCCTCGCGCCCGCCCCGGGTCCCTCCCTGCTTGGGACTGCTCATCCCTCTTCCCGAACTTCCCCACTCCTGCTGTGCCTGGAGGAGAGGCAGATCCAAGGAGCCTGGCTGGCTGCTGAGGAACTTCCATGGAAAGATTTCTGGGATCATGGGGGGTTGATGGGAGCAGGACAGACCCCCCCCCCCCAGTTAGCAGGAACTTCCTCGGAGCAAGGAAAAGTGGGAAAACTCCGGGCTGGGGCCGGAAAGGTCAATCCAGACTGGCTGGGAAAGGAGGGGGATGCCAGCAGCCCTTGGAAAAGCAGGCTTGGAAAAGCAGGGATTGGTGCTCCTGTTCCTGTGCAGACACTCCTTGAGGCTCTGAGTGTTTGGGAATATCCCTGGCCAGCCCCAGAATCCCTGTGGGAAGGGGCAGTGTGGCTCGGGAATTGTTGGCTGCTCTGCATCCGGCTGAGTTTAATGTGGGATTTGCTTTGCTCCCGAATTTCCCGACCCTCCAGGAGCGTGTCCTGCTCCTCCTCTTGGGGTTTTTTTAGTGTTAATGGATCTTTTCCTAATAAAACAATTCCATGTGGAAAAAGTTGTCATTTGTCCTGCAGAGGAGTGGGAAGAGGAACAGTGGGATTGAGCCCATGGAAGTTGGAGGAGGAACAGTGGGATTGAGCCCATGGAAGTTGGAGGAGGAGCAGTGGGATTGGGCCCATGGAAGTTGGAGGAGGAACAGTGGGATTGAGCCCATGGAAGTTGGAGGAGGAGCAGTGGGATTGAGCCCATGGAAGTTGGAGGAGGAGCAGTGGGATTGAGCCCATGGAAGTTGGAGGAGCAGTGGGATTGAGCCCATGGAAGTTGGAGGAGGAGCAGTGGGATTGGGCCCATGGAAGTTGGAGGAGGAGCAGTGGGATTGAGCCCATGGAAGTTGGAGGAGCAGTGGGATTGGGCCCATGGAAGTTGGAGGAGGAGCAGTGGGATTGAGCCCATGGAAGTTGGAGGAGCAGTGGGATTGAGCCCATGGAAGTTGGAGGAGGAGCAGTGGGATTGAGCCCATGGAAGTTGGAGGAGGACAGTGGATTGAGCCCATGGAAGTTGAGGAGGAGCAGTGGGATTGAGCCCATGGAAGTTGGAGGAGGAGCAGTGGGATTGAGCCCATGGAAGTTGGAGGAGCATGGATTGAGCCCATGGAGCTGGAGGAGCAGTGGTATTGAGCCCATGGAAGTTGGAGGAGGAGCAGTGGGATTGAGCCCATGGAAGTTGGAGGAGCAGTGGGATTGAGCCCATGGAAGTTGGAGGAGGAGCAGTGGGATTGAGCCCATGGAAGTTGGAGGAGCAGTGGGATTGAGCCCATGGAAGTTGGAGGAGCAGTGGGATTGAGCCCATGGAAGTTGGAGGAGGAGCAGTGGGATTGAGCCCATGGAAGTTGGAGGAGGAACAGTGGGATTGAGCCCATGGAAGTTGGAGGAGCAGTGGGATTGAGCCCATGGAAGTTGGAGGAGGAGCACTGGGATTGAGCCCATGGAAGTTGGAGGAGGGACACTGGGATTGAGCCCATGGAAGTTGGAGGTGGCCACAGCAGGTCAAGCACAATTCCTGGATGGGCTCATCCAGGTTATTGTGGGATCCAGGTTCCTGGGGTGATCCCGACCCCGTGCCTCTGGAAAAGGTGAGCAGGTGGGATCTGCCCAGCTGATCCTGTGTTTTCCCTGGAAAACTTTATTGTGGCTCTGGGAGATCTCGCAGGATGGTGCCGGAATCCTCTGGGTTTGAAGTTTTCGAGGGGAAACTTCTGGTACTGACAAAAGATTCCAGCTGGGATAAGAAGAGCTGTTCCTGGTAATTCCCACATCCTGCTGCTTTTGTCCTGGTGGATCATTCCCAGGGTGATGGGTCCTTGTCCCTGTGCCAGGATCTGCTGCTTCCCACTGCTCCATGCTCTTCCACCTGCAAGAGCCCCATTCCTGCTTCCAGGGAATGCCTGGGAGCAAAGAGCAGCTGGAAAATTCCCTGATTCCTCCTCCTTTCCCAGCTTCCTTCCTTCACTTTGGCTCTCCTGTTCCCAGTGTTTGCAGCCATTCCTGCTCCATCCTCTCCCCTTGGAGGGGCCATTCCCAGGTGTCTGGGGACAATGGGGACATTCCATGGAGCAGTGGGAGAGCTGCACCCACCGGGGCCAGGCTCCATGTTGGGATGTGCCTGTGGATTCCCTCTGGATTCTCTGGTGGAAAAACCCCTGGGCTGGTGTCCATCCATCTCCCTAATAGGGCGTTTTTGGGTGGTTTTCCCTGTTTTTCCTTGGATGGGAGACTTCCAAGTGCCCCTTGCTCTTATCCTGGGGAAAAATATTTCTGGTAAAGGAGTGGGAAGGTTCCATCAAGGAATGCTGTGGTTGTCCCTGGATCCCTGGGAGTGTCCAAGGCCAGGCTGGACAGGGCTTGGAGCAGCCTGGGATAGTGGGAGGTGTCCCTGCTCATGGAAGTGGGATGGATGGGATGATTCTTAATTTGCTTGCAGCCCAAATTGTTCTGGAATTCCCTGATTCCATGGGGCCGTGGAATCTCTGGAATGCCCTGTAGATGTCAGCAGATCTCTGTGCACAAAAGTCTGCAGTGTCCAGCTGTTCCCAACAGCTGGAACCAGGATGAAGCCAGGCTTTGCATCCCTGACTGGGATGAATTCCCTTCCCTTCCCTTCCCTTCCCTTCCCTTCCCTTCCCTTCCCTTCCCTTCCCTTCCCTTCCCTTCCCTTCCCTTCCCTTCCCTTCCCTTCCCTTCCCTTCCCTTCCCTTCCCTTCCCTTCCCTTCCCTTCCCTTCCCTTCCCTTCCCTTCCCTTCCCTTCCCTTCCCTTCCCTTCCCTTCCCTTCCCTTCCCTTCCCTTCCCTCCTTCCCAACCTTCCCTCCCTTCCCACCCTTCCCAACCTTCCCTAACCTTCCCTTCCCTTCCCTTCCCTTCCCTTCCCTTCCCTTCCCTTCCCTTCCCTTCCCTTCCCTTCCCTTCCCTTCCCTTCCCTTCCCAAACCTTCCTCAAACCGTTCCCAACCTTCCCAAACCTTCCCAAACCTTCCCAAACCTTCCCAAACCTTCCCTTCCCAAACCTTCCCAAACCTTCCCAAACCTTCCCTTCCCAAACCTTCTCTTCCCAACCCCTTCCCCAAACCTTCCCAATCCCTTCCCAAACCTTCCCTTCCCTTCCCAACCCTTCCCTTTCCCTTCCCCTGTCCCTTCCCTTCCCCAACCTTCCCTTCCCAACCCTTTTCCTTCCCCCCTTCCCCTCACACCTTCCCTTCCCTTCCTTCCCTTCCCTTCCCATCCCTTCCCAAACCTTCCCAAACCTTCCCCAAACCTTCCCCCAACCTTCCTCCCAAACCTCTCCCAACCTTCCCAACCTCCCAAACCTTCCCAAACCTTCCCAAACCTTCCCAAACCTTCCCAAACCTTCCCAAACCTTCCCTTCCCAAACCTTCCCAAACCTTCCCAAACCTTCCCTTCCCAAACCTTCCCTTCGTGGGAAGCAGAAGATTTTCCCCTCGTTAACTTTCAAGGGAAAACATTCCCTTCAACCTGGCTGCAGTTCCAGGCACAGCTTTTCCCAGTTCCTGAAGGGATAATTTTCACTTTCAGCTCTTCCGGAAAATCTGACTTGCAATTGAAGAATCCCAATGTTTTTGTTTAGGACAAACCTCAAGTGAAATGTCCTGAATTTTCTCTTTCCCATGTATTTTCCACTTTTTTTTCCAGGCTGAAATTAAGGCAGGATCTACCCCAGAGCCCTGGATAGATGTGGGATCCTGGCATGGGAATGGGATCTCCACATGGGATTGGGATCCTGGTGTGGGAATGGGATCTCCACATGGGATTGGGATCCTGGTGTGGGAATGGGATCTCTGCATATGATTGGGATCCCTGCATGGATCCCAATACCCCTCAGATCTTGGAATGGGACTGGAGTGCCAAGCACAGGGTAGGGATCTTGGCATGGGACAGGGATCCCAGCATGGGACTGTAGTCCTGGCATGGGACAATGATCCTGGAATGGGACAGGGATCCCGGTGTGGTGCTGGGGTTCTGGTGAGGAACAGGGATCCCTGTATGGAAAATCAGGGATTCCTCCATCCATAGGAAAGCTGCTTTTCCTTTGGCTGGTTTGGAGCCTGACGTCGCTGCCTTTTGTTGGGGAAATGTGAAGAACACCAACGCAGCCCCAAACTGACCCCGGGGTCAAATCCATCCCTCAGGATCCTCCTGGCCATTCCCTCTGGATTATCCCCCGCCAACATTCTGGCCTTTTAAAAACCGGGATGTTTCCTTCTGCCCTCCTTGGAAATGCCACCCTGCCTCTTTTCATTGGATTCCCTCCTGTGCTCTCCACACTCCGGCCTTGGAAGTTCTGACATCCCTCTGTCCTATAAAAACCAGGCCCTGGGACACTCTTGGCCGGGATAAAAGGCTCCAGGGTGGGCTGGAATTTGGAGGAGCCTCTGACGGCTCCGTGACACGAAGCAGGAGCGGCCCTGGAGTGCCGGCCTGGTTGGGATTCTCCAACCTGCTGGGATGATGGAGAGGAGGCTTCATCCCGAGCCCTCATCCCTCCAGGCCGTGGTTTTGGAGTGGTCACACCCACGGCCAAGGTCTGGCTTTCAAGTGTCCATCTGCTGCAGGGACATGAAAGGAATTCCCAGTTTTTGACAGCTGCTGAAATTCCTTTTGTGGCGTTCCCGGCCGGACTCTGCCCAAGCCGAAGGTTTGTGCTGCCTCTTCCAGCTCTGGGGGGATTTGGGATCGTTGCTGCTTTGGACACCAACCCCTCTGCTGGGCTGCTGGCCTGGCTCTGCAGGTCCCAGGCTTCCAAAGCAGGTTCCTGGGATTTTTTTCCTTTGGAATGTCTGAGCAGAGCTGTTGGGAATAGTTTTTTTCCTTAAACATTTGGGATGCTTGGAAAATGCTTGGCAGGTTCCGAGGGCTCTCTGGGATGGTTGGTGGACGGGGTTTGGGAGCTCTGGGAGGCCTGGGGCAATGGCAGGGGGAGAGTGGAGGGATCCCGTGGGATGTTTCCTACAGGATGCTCGGATGTGGGAATTGGGAATCCACACATTGGAAATGGCCTCTGAGGGGATGGGGAAGGGAAGGTCCTGGAATTCTTTGGTACCTTCCAAAGGGATGGGCCCCCCCTGAGAGCTGCCCCCAGCCCCAGGGCCTGGACAGTGACTCCAATGAACTTCCAGTCAGGAAAGTTTTCCCGGGACTTTGCCATCATTTTATCCTCCTGCCCCGTTTGTTTGTTGTTCAGCTCTTCCAGCCAACATTGCAGGAATTGCCTTGGGAATTTTCCTGTGCCTGTGGCGGGAAGAATGGGAAATTTGGGTGTTGGAGCACGGAGGTGCAGCCTCTGCTGGACACAGCCCGTGGGATTTGCTCCAGCACCTGCTCTGAATTCCTGGGAACAGCAATGAGCCCTGGGAGGGAGGGGCACATTCCTGCTGGGATCAGAGTCTGTCACATCCAAAGGGAATTCCTGGAAGGAGAGCTGCTCCTGCTGCCCATGTCCCACTTCCAGCTGCTTTTCTGCCTCTGGGTACTCCAAGGAAGTTCAGAGGAAGTTGTCACTTGGAGCTGGGACAGTTGGAGCAGGATCCTTTCTCCTCCCCTCTGCTCATCCCACTTAGTCCATCACTAATGGAAGGTGAGTGTGGAACTCGTGTCCCTGTGACCACGGCAAGGTCATGGAATCATGGAATGTTTTGGGTAGGACAGGACCTTAAAGCCCATCCAATGCCACCCCTGCCATGGCAGGGACACCTCCCACTGTCCCAGGGACACAACCTGGACCTGGACACTTCCAGGGATCCAGGGACATCCATGGCTTCTCTGTGAATTCCATCCCAGCCCCTCCCCACCCTCCCAGACAGGAATTCCCAATCTCCCATCCATCTCTGCCCTCTGGCAGTGGGAGCCATTCCCTGTGTCCTGTCCCTCCATCCCTTGTCCCCAGTCCCTCTCCAGCTCTCCTGGAGCCCCTTCAGGCCCTGGCAGGGCTCTGAGCTCTCCCTGGAGCCTTCTCCTCTCCAGGGGAGCATTCCCAGCTCTCCAGCCTGGCTCCAGCCCTGCAGCAGCTCCAGGTCCCTGTGCTGTTGGATCAGGGGCAGCTCTGCAGGTGGGGTCTCACCTGAGGGGCAGAGGAGCAGAATCCCACCCCAGATACTCTTTTCCAGCAGAAAATTCCAACTTTACTCCAGAACCCCAACCTCTTTCCTCGGCCCAGCGAGGCTTTTCCTGAAGAGTTTTTGCCATTGGTTCAGAACGGCTCTTCCCGTTAAAATCCCTGTAAAAACAAGAAAACCGGGAGCTGCTTCCAGCTCTGTAGGATTTCCCCCCACCCCCCTCCTTGTATTATGATATTTGAAATAAAACCACCCTGGGAGTTCCCATAAAAGTCCTGCTGAATTTATGACGTGATTGTTAGGGAGCAGAAAACTTCCAATAAAAAGGAATTTTCAACAAGAGCCCAACCTCCCACGGCTCTTCCTGGGCTCCATCTGCGCTGGATGGGGCTGGAAGGAATACAATGTCTTGGAGGCGGTTGGAGATTGTAAATGTAACTAAAAATAGCAAATCCGTGCCGTTATCAAGGATTTTTTCCCTCCGGGGAATCTGAAGGGTTGAGGAAAAGGGGAAGCTGGATGAGCTCATCCCACCCAGGTAGCACCAGGAAAGGTTTTTCCCGGGAGTGTTTCCCTTCCAGCTGCCCGGCTGCGGGATTTTGACCTATTGTTCCCAAAAATAATGACATGAAGAGAAAAGAGGGAAGGACTTGGCGTTCCTCTGCACTGAACGGAGAATTATGGATGTTTGGGAAGCTGAGGGTGGTTCTTGCCCTGGGAATACTTGGCAGAGCCATCCTGGCTTGATGTTTTCCAAAACTCTTCCCGGGGGCACTGGAGCTACTGGGATTGTGTCCTTCAGAAAGCTGAGGAACAGCTGAAGTGTGGAATTTCTGAAGGAGCCGTCCGTGTCTCTGCATGGAACAAAGGCTGGGAGCGCCAAAACAGCCCGGCAGCTGGAGATGTAAGGAGCAGGCTCTTCCCATGCCTGTCAGCACTCGGAGTCAGGAGAGAGAAAAGCTTCCCAGCAGGTCCCCGTTGGAGCTGGGGTCGGGATGCGCCTGGAAAGTTTAATAATGGAAATGCCTGGAAGTCTCGGGAAGGCCTGAAATAGCAGGAAAAGCTTCCCTTTCCATGTTCTCCCAGCTGGAAAATCAGGACAGGTGTTAGGGCAGAGGGGTTGTGTTAAAAGGATCTGGAAGTTTCTTCTGAAGGTCCTGCTGGGAGGTAGCTCCACTCCTCAATCCCATGAGGATTCTGCTCTCCTTTATCCCTTTGCTGCCTAAAACTGGTGGGAATCAGGAGGGGCTTGGCTGATGAAGGATCTTAGAGTTTGGTTGATGGAGGACCTCTGAGTTTGGTTCTTGAAGGACCTTTGAGTTTGGTAATGGAGGACCTTTGAGTTTGGGAGAGGAAGGAGGAGTTTGGCCGATGGAGGACCTTTGAGTTTGGTTGATGGAGGACCTTTGAGTTTGGCTGATGGAGGACCTTTGAGTGTGGGAGAGGAAGAACCTTTGATTTTGGTTGGTGAAGGACCTTTTGAGTTTGGGAGAGGAAGGAGGAGCTTGGTTCATGAAGAACCTTTGAGTTTGGGAGAGGAAGAACCTTTGATTTTGGCTGATGAAGACCTTTGAGTTTGGATGACAAAGAGGGGAGAGGGAGACCTTTGGGAAGGACGGACCTTTGATTTCGGTTTATGAAGGACCTTTGAGTTTGGCCGATGGAGGACCTTTGAGTTTGGCCGATGGAGGACCTTGGAGTTTGGCTGATGGAGGATCTTTTGAGTTTGGGAGAGGAAGAACGAGTTTGGCTGATGAAGGACCTTTGAGTTTGGGAGAGGAAGAACCTTTGATTTCGGTTCATGAAGGACCTTTGAGTTTGGTTCATGCAGGACCTTTGAGTTTGGTTGATGAAGAACCTTCAAATTTGCCAGGAGCTGGAAATGTTTGAACATTCCCACCTCCCAATGATCCAATGGGGATGATTTCATTGTCTCCAGCAAGGATGGAAATCCCTCCTCATTCTGTGGGAATAATAAGGCAAAGGAATTTTAACCTTCCAGATGCTTCTTTAATCCCTGATGGCGTTTTGGAGATGGAGATTCCAACCAGGAAAGGGATAACGAGGCAGAGACGGAGCCTTTGGAAATCCAGGGAAAACGTCCACTGACTTAGTGAGTTTGATCCAGATCCATGTGGATCCCACGTCCAAGTAGAGCATGAAGTGGAGTGGGAGGTAAATGAACATAATTGCAAATTTAGGCACAGCTTAATCAATAGGGAATGGTTTAATTCCCGGGCTTTTCCTCAAAATCAGCCGGGATGAGCATCAAGGAAAACTGAGGGTTTGGGGGAGCTGACAGGAATTTCCTGCTGTGATTGTCCATAGGATCATGGAATGATGGAATTCCAGACTGGTTTGGGTTGGAGGGGACCTGAATGGTTTGGGTTGGACGGGGCTTGGAGCAGCCTGGGACGGTGGAAGGTGTCCCTGCCCGTGGCAGGAGTGGCACTGGATGATCCTGAAGGTCCCTTCCATCCCAAACCATTCCCTGATCCTAGTCTGTGATCATTTCCCTTCCCAAAACACCTCGTCCCTTCTTCCACAGGATCCAATCCATCCTGGGGAGTCACATTTCCCAGACAGCTGCCTATGGAATTAACAATTCCCTCCAGTTCATCCACGACAACACCAGGGTGACTTGTCCTTCCCTTTCCCTCTCTTTCATCCCACGGCATTCCAGGGCCCAGGAATCCTGGCATTCAAGGGTCTGTTCCCATTAAAACTTCCTGAGAGGGGCCGTGGATAACGACCAAAGCAATTCCCAAATCCCCCTCGCAGCCGTGCAGGGACGCACGCGCGCTCCCCTCTCCGACCGGGAAGAGCCCGCCGATGTCAGGATGCAAATTTATGCAAAGTGCCTCGTTCTGCCACGGAAAGCTTTTCATTCTTGACTCCTCTCCAAGCAAAATCCCATTAGGTCCTAAAAATTAATTTCAGGCACGTTTCCCCAGTTGTTTACAATTCCCCTCTCCGCTAATTCCAGCCGCATGCCGGGCCCCTCCTGCTGCTCTCCCTGATTTATTCCAGCCTCATCCGCCGCCTCCCCACAGCCCCGTGGTGTGCGCTGGGAAAGCACAAAATTCCAGGCAGGGATTGTGTGGGGATGGACAGAAGCTTTATCCCTGGATTCCCCACGGAGCTGTAAAGGAGGGCGGGATGAGGGGGCCGGGATGTGCTTGGATTTTGCTGAAGTTTATTCTTCATCCAACGAGAAGATGGGAGTTGGGAATGTCCTGGAGCGAGTTCTGTTCCACCTCGGTCCCGGCTACACCAGAATTCCAAGGCAGAGTGTCCTGTTCCATAATCATCATCAAATCATGGAGAGTTTGGGTTGGAAGGGATCTTCAGGATCACCTCGGTCCTGGCTACACCAGAATTCCAAGGCAGAGTGTCCTTTTCCATAATCATCATAAAATCATGGAGTGTTTGGGTTGGAAGGGATCTTCAGGATCACCTCGGTCCTGGCTACTCCAGAATTCCAAGGCAGAGTGTCCTTTTCCATAATCATCATCAAATCATGGAGTGGTTTGGGTTGGAAGGGATCTTCAGGATCATCCCGTTCCATGGTCCTCTCCTGCTCCAGCCCAATCAATCCCAAACCCTTTTGTGCACCATCAAGCCCAAAACTTCCAGAATTTTCCCCGGGAGAGCAGGGAATGACTTTTCACCCCAAGGCTGACAGGGAGGTGCTGCTCCATGACGAGGTCCTGGAGATGCCACGTGCCACCAGGAGAAATCCAGCTGGATCCCCTGCCCTGGTGTCCCTCTCCCACCTCCTGGGAGGGCTTTAGGAATGGTGGCTTTTCCATGATTTGCTGTTCCAGCTGGAACGGCACCCAAAGGGGTGGGATGTGCTCGGGCTGTTCCCAGACTTTAGGAAAACCCTCTCCAATATTCTGGATATCTTTCCACAAGGAAACCTCTGATTTTTTTCCACTTCCTTGCTCCCTTCCTGCTCCTGGTTGGAGCTTTGTCCCACCATCCCCATTGTTCCTGTCCTTTCCAAGATCCTCTCCTTACCTCCGTCGGCTCTCCCTGCTCCACACCTCTGGACTTCCAGCGTTTCCCAGATTTCCTGCTCTCCCTGGCCCACATCCAGTGGCAGGGAGGTGTCCCAAGGCTTGAGAAAGTTGGGATGACCCAAGACCAGGATCTCTGGGTGCCCCTCCTCGGATGGTGCTCGGAAGCCAGGTGCAGAATAATTTCAGTGGAATAATTTGGGTGGAAAGGGAATTTTGGGTTCCTTAATCCATCCTCAGGAATCCTTGGGAATCCCAGATGGTGCCAGGCACTTCTAGAAGCTTCTCTCCCGATGTCCCCATGGTGTCCCCTCGTTGTCCTGCTGTTCTGCTCTGTCCCGGCCTCCTCTGCACCAATTCCTTGGATAATTTGTTTAATTAGCTCATTAGCGGGGGCAGGAATTGCAGGAGCTCTGGATCAAGGGTTTTTTTGGGAATTAACTCTTCAGTGGAGGGAAAAGGGCCGGGTTTCCCTGCTCCCATGATTGCAATCCCGGGAATTTCTGATCCCTGCTCCAAACCAGGGGCTGTTGGGATTGAACCAGCGCAGGGGCTCTTCTCCCGGGGCTTAGATGAGGTTTTGGGAAGGAATTCCAGGCTGGGAAGGTGGGGAGACCCTGGAATGGAATTCCCAGAGAAGCTGTGGCTGTTCCTGGATCCCTGGAAGTGTCCAAGGCCACTGGATGGGGCTTGGAGCAGCCTGGGATAGTGGGAGGTGTCCCTGCCCATGGATGCAGTGGGATCATCCTTAAGGTCCCTTCCAAACCATTCCAGGATTTTATGATTCCATGTCTAACTGACACTTTAGGGAGAGCAGAAGGGAATGATGGAAGGAGAAGTTCACCAAATTCTGGTGCATCCTCAGCCAAAATGAGGGAAAAGCTCAGGAAATCCTGGATTTGATCCCTTCTTGCTCCTAAGCCTTGTCAGGTCCCTCCTCCTCCATAAGAGCAGGAAAAAAGGTCAGGAAAAGGGGGAATCCCAAGTGCTGGATAAAACAAACTCCTCCTTGAAGGCTGACCCGGCCTTGGGAAGGGCTGATCCCGGATCCTGGTGTCCAACCCTGCTGCTTTCCCAGAGGTTTTCCTGCAGGAGGAAACATTCCTTGGAATGTTTCCTGAGAGTGGATGGATTTATCCATCTGCAGAGGGCTCTCTCCACACGGCGGTGGAGAAACTCTGGATTCAATCCCAGGAATTCAGCAGGGTGAAATAACCCAGGCTGGGGCCGCCACCAGCAGCTGGGCTTTTATGATCCTGGGATAATAAAATTTCAGGCATTAATATGGAGTGAAACACGATTCCTGAATCTTGGAGTGAGCTCTGGGAGCGGCCAAGGAGGAGGTGCCAGAACTCCAACATTACTGAGGAGCTGCTTGGGAAAAGGGGAGGTCGGATCCTGATCTTGTTGGAATCCGGGGATTGAAGTGCTGGAGGAAAATTCCTGGTTGTGGAAAGGTGGGGTTTACTGGGAGAATTGATTTCAGGAGGTAAATTAATTTATTTGGGAAAAACTGCTTTGCACAACCCTGGAATTCCATCGGATCCACCAGGGAAACCGGTCACACCTTGTTGGAGGGAAACGCCTCTGGCTGGATTCCCTTCCCTATGGAATGAGGGTTTGTTCCCTCTCCAATGGTTCCCTCTGAGTGAGAAATCCCAACAGAAAACGGGAAGGAAAGAAGGAAATAAATGATGTAAGTGAGGAAATGCACACTGGATTTTGGGAACATTTCAGTTGTTTCCCGTAGAATTCCAGAATCCCAGACAAGTTTGGTTGGAAGGGAAACGTTTCCCATTCCAGCCAGCCAGGGTTTGTGCCTTTCCCAGCAGTTCTGTCCCTGCCCCAGCTCCGTGACCCATCCCACAGCAAAACCTGGGAACGACAGGATTCCTCTTTATTCCCATACACACGCCATTGATCCCAGGCTCTGTTTTATGGGATGAGGAGGGGGGAAAATGGGATGGGAACAGGATGGGGGAGACCATGAGGGAATTCCATCCATGAAGTCAAGCCCTGTTCTGGTGGAAATCAAAATTCCTGTTCTTTTTTTCACCCCCTCTGCATTAAACTCTCTGTCCTTTTACAGGAAGCCTTAATAAATTCCCTTGGGATCTTTCAAATGGAATTTTCCAAAATCATAATTCCCCCATGGAAGCGTTGGCCTCGGGATCCACCACAGGGGGAGAGCCTGGAGCCAGGGAATGTTTGGAAGCCTGTAAAATCTCCTCGTTAAGTTGGAATTCTGAATGCTTTGCCTATGGAGAAAGATCTCCAGGAGCTCCTTCCCATCTCTGGAGCAGAGGGAAAAGATGGATTTCCAAGCCTGGGATGGAGGGAGAGCAGCACTTGGAATGGGGGAGGGAAAAACCCTCACAGCCCTTCTGCTCCAAGGACTTCTGTCTCCCAGGATCCCTCCTTTTTCCTGGAGCTCCCCAGGTACCCACAAAGAGACTTTTCCATGTGTGAGGGGGTGGGAAGAGGCCTTGGAGTGCTGGAATTGGGTCAGGAAGAGACCATCCCAGTGGGATTCTGATCTGGGATACAGCAAGGAGGGAGCAAACATGGAAAGGCTGGGAAGGGATGATCCCAGGAAGGTGAAGAGCCCAGGGAATGAGCAAGGCAAAATCCAGAGGGGTGGGAATAGGAATGGGAATAGGGATGGGAATAGGAATAGGCTGTCCAAAACCATCCAAAATCCCTTCAGGATCATCCCTTTCCTTGTTCCTTCAGCCTGGAGAACAAAGGGAGAGCTCAGAGCCCTGCCAGGGCCTGGAGGGGCTCCAGGAGAGCTGGAGAGGGACTGGGGACAAGGGATGGAGGGACAGGACACAGGGAATGGCTCCCACTGCCAGAGGGCAGGGATGGATGGGAGACTGGGAGGGTAGGGAGGGGCTGGGATGGAATTCCCAGAGCAGCTGTGGCTGCCCCTGGATCCCTGGCAGTGCCCAAGACCAGGCTGGGCTTTGGGGCTTGGAGCACCTGGGACAGTGGGAGGTGGGAATGGGATGAGCTTTCAGCCCCTTCCATCCCAGACCATTCCAGGATTCTGGGATTCAGCCACGGAGCAGATGCTTCTCCTAATCCTCCATCCAAGCCCAAACTGAATTTTTTCCTCCAAGTTTTTCCTCCAGGTTGTTCCATTTCTTTCCTATCATTACTTATTAATCCCTTATTAAACATTAATCCATTATTAATCCCCAGCTTCTCCAGGAAATCCATTCCAGTCCCTCCCCACCCTCCCTGCCAGGAATTCCTTTCCAATATCCCATCTCTCCCTGCTCTCCTTCAGCTTAGATCCAATCCTTTCCAGGCAGTCTGGAGCCATGAAGGCCCAAACTCTGGAATTCTCCTCTTCCTCCTCTTCCTCCCAGCCTGGAGGAATTTTTGGGAAGCCCAAAACCTCCCGGCCCATGACTCACTCCCCTTTGTGTGGGTTAATGTCCCCCGGTATTCCGGGTATGGAATTCCTGCTCTGTGGAGCGTGTCCCAGTGCCAAGCAGCAGAAGGAAGCTCACACTTCCCGCTGTTCCCATCCCCATGGAAAACCCTCCCTGGTTTCACTGGGATCAGTTATTCCAAGTTTGGGATCAGCCTTGCCGGGGGTGGGGGGCACCCTCAGGACTCCTTCCATGGTTTATTAAAGGACAAGGACAATTCCCGTCCCTCCCAAGACCTTTATCATTCCATAGGCTCAACTTTTCCCTTCTTTTTCCTTCCAAAGAGGCTTTCCCAGCAAAAGGGTTGAGAGGAAAAACCAGGATTGAGAGGAAAACCAGGATTGAGAGGAAAACCAGGATTTGCAGCTTTTGAGCAGGCAGTGATGCTCCAGGGTGGATTTTTCCTTCCCAAAACCCTAAAAGGAGAGTTGGGAAATATGGATTCCCACTTCCATGGGCACGGCAGCCTTTGGGATCTGGGAAAAGGGGATTTCAGAGGGATAATTCCGTGATCCCCCATGAGAGGGCATCTCTGCCCTTCCTGTGGAGCATCCCGAGGCTGGAGCTCACAGCCCTGGAACCTTCAGCCCCTTCCCAAAAACCTGGGGAAACCTTCTGGAAAAGACGGAATTCTTTTCCCTGCCTCACTTCCCCTCGGAGCAGGGAATGTCCTGGGCAGGGCTTTATTCATTTATATATAATTTTTTTTTTTTGGGAAAAGCGGACATTTGTGGGGTTTTGTTGTGTTTTTAATCCCTCCTGAGAGTTTTTATGGCCCATTATCCCAAGCACAGCCGGGATTCAATTTAGCAGGAGCTCCTCAAAGCTCGGGAAGGCCATTCCAAGGAAAAGAGGGATTTCATCCATGCTCATCCCAAAAAAACAAGGCACAAGGGGAACAGGAGAGTTGTTGCTGTTACTTGGGTTTGGCTCCAGTTTGGGAATTTTGGGGAGTTTTTAAAAATTGGTTTTTTTTTATTCACGGGGTGTTTTGACAACCAGGAATTCTGGTAATTCCCAAGGGAATTTTTAAATTTCCCATCTTCATCTGACCCCTCCTATTTTTGGGAATTCTCACTGGCTCTGGGTTTGGGCTGAGGGTTTGGGAGGGAACTTCCTTGGCCAAAAGCCTGAGAATTCCCAATAAAACCAGTTTTCCTCCAGGACTGATCCCATTCCCATCCTCACAATCCCACAGCTGGATCAAACCTTTCTTTCCCCCAGAAATTCCTGTTCCTGCTGGCAGAAGTTAAGGAAAACCAGAGCCAGGATTTTGCTGGTGGAGTCATTAGATAGAAGAATTGGAAATGCTGGGAATGTTCCACCTGGAGAAGAGAAGGATCCAGGGAAAGCTCAGGGCTGGAGAGGGACTGGGGACAAGGATGGAGGGACAGGACCCAGGGAATGGCTCCCAGTGCCAGAGGGCAGGGATGGATGGGAGATTGGGAATTCCTGGCTGGGAGGGTGGGGAGGGGCTGGGATGGAATTCCCAGAGAAGCTGGAAGTGCCTGGAAGTGCCCAAGGCCAGGCTGGAGCAGCCTGGGACAGTGGGAGGTGTCCCTGCCCATGGCAGGGCTGGGAATGGGATCATCCTTCAGATCCCTCCCAACCCAAATTCTGGAATTCCAGGGTTGTGCAGCACTTATTCCACACAGATAGTGCAGGACAAATCCCAGCGGAGTCACAGGCTGCCAGCACATGGAGTATTCCCAAGAAACTCTGAGGAAAACCACTTGGGTTTTCCTCAAAATGGATCTTCAGCTCCTGCTGGATTAATCCCATTGTTGGGTTTATTTAAACGCCTTTTCCAGAGGTGCAGACATGGAATATCAGGGCGAGGAAAAGCAGAGGGACTCCAAGGAAACAGCTCTGGCTCCCAGTGAGGAGAGTGGGAAGGATCCAAGGATCATCCCCCACTACAAGGCTTAACTTCCCAACTTTCTGGGATGAGTCTGGAGCTGGGAAATTCAAGGACATGTTCATTCTCCTGCTCCTTGGAGGCTCTAAAGCTCCTGGAGGACATTTTGCTCTTCCCAATCCCATGGAAAAATGTGAAATGTGACTGTTCCCGGTGGCTGGGAAGCTGCAGGAGCACCCAGAGGTTTTCCTTAAAATCCCTGGGATTGCTCCAAGCTCGGTAAAACTGCCCTTTGGAATTTTTGTTGTGGCTTTTCCTGCCTTCAGGCTCAGCTCCTGAATCCCATCCCGAACTGAACGTTGGGAGCCGCCTCCACCAAATCCCATCCTGCCAGGAGCACGGGAGCCTGGGGCCTGGATTTCATTGGGAAAAGCAGGAAAGGGAAGGCAGAACTCCACAATCCTCTGCCAGGAGCGATTCCTGCAGGACAGAAGGATGTGGAGCTCGAGGTGTTGTGCCAGCTCCACTTGGCCAGGAGAAAATCTGGGATTTGCTGGAGCTGGAGGCCCAGGGTGGCTCAGGTATCCCTGAAATCCTGGGGGAAACCCCAAATCCAACTTTTTGGCCCCCTCCCACCGGCAGGCAAAGGTTATTTTTGGAATAACGGGGTCATCTATAACCACGTCTCACCTTCGAGGATATTCTCGGAAGGATTTCTCTGCCTCCCTGGAATTCCAGCTGGCAGGAGGGGCCTGCAGGAGGATGGGGGCTGTGTTCCTACAATCCACTACAAACTGAGTGGGAAAAAGGGAATGAAGGCAGGGAATGGAAGCGGAGCTTGGTGAGGGGGCACCAAGCAAGGCTTGGGGTCTCTCTGGCCATTCCTTTGGCTTCCAGACCACATTCCCACTGGATTTGTCTCATTCCATCCCCAAGTGGCCAAGTTATCCACCATATCCATAAAAAAATGAGGAAAGCCCCTCAAAAGTCATGGATCCAACCTTTGTGCTCTGGGATCTTTTCCCCCCTCAATTCCTTCCCAAATCCAGTTCCAGGGACCTGTAGGAGCCCTTGGTGTGCCCATCCCAATCCAGGCTCCTCCCTGCCCATTCTTTTCCTCAGCAGTATCCATAAAACCTGTGGAAGCTGGGAGGGACTCCAGCCCCTCCCCTTTTATCCATCTCTGGCAGGAGCTCCCCCAATCCCTGTGTTCCAGGGAAAAGCTGGAAAAGCTGGATCAGCAGCTCTGCTGAGTCACTTCCAGCTCTGGCTGGGCTGTGGGGAGTTGCCTCACAGTTACTCCTCACACCAATCCCAAAGTCTTTCCAGGTGGGAATGTTGTTTTGCCCCAGTATATTCTGTTTTTCCAACCTCTCCTAACAGAATTTACGCCAAGCTTGGAGATCCCAGGAAAATCAGTGTTGGGCATTTCAAAGAACCTGAATCCTCCACAGCAACCCCCATTTATTATTTATTTATCTAATTTTTTATTTAGCTATTTATCATGTTTATTTATTTTATTTTATTTTATTTTATTTTATTTTATTTTATTTATTTTATTTATTTTATTTTATTTTATTTTATTTTATTTTTATTTTATTTTATTTTTGTTTTTATTTTATTGTTTGTTTATTTTATTGTTTTGTTTTGTTTTATTTTTATTTTATTTTATTTTACTTATTTTATTGTTTTGTTTTATTTTATTGTTTTATTATTATTTTATTTTACTTTATTTTATTTTATAGTTTTGTTTTCTTTTATTCTTTTATTTTACTTTTATTTTATTTTATTTTATTTTATTTTATTTTCTTTTATTGTTTTGTTTTATTTTTGTTTTTTTTTATTTTTTTATTTTCTTGTTTTCTTTTCTTGTTTTTTTATTTTCTTTTCATTTTTTTATTTTCATTTATTTTTTTTATTTTTATTTTCTTTTATTTTTTTCTTTTTATTTTATTTTCTTTTCTTTTATATTTTATTTTATTTTATTTTATTTATTTTTTAACAGGCTGAAAAATCCCATTTCCTTCCTGGTTTTCCAGGGAATTTTCCCTGCTCCCAGGACTGGGCCAGGCAGGCCAAGCCGGATTCCCCAGGATGGGCTTGAGGCAAAGCTGGCCCAGACTCCTTGTCCTGCTTTAAGCCCAGCTCACCGTTTTAGTCCAGAACAGCTCCAGGCTTTCTCTGTAATCCATGGAAAGCTCAGTCCCATGAGAATTCCATCTGGATCATCCTCGGAGCCTGTCTCTTCTCTGGAAGGTGCCACATCTGCCCACAGCTGGTTCCTCACTCCACACCGGCAGTTTTAAGCCAGGGAAGACCAAGCAGGAGCGCAGCCTGCTGGAGCCTTGCAGAATCCATGGATTTATGGCCCCATCCCATAAACCCGAGCCGTGAAATCCAATCTGTCACCAAGGGAATGAGCAGTTCCTTGTTCGGCACCTCCTGGCCACGTTCCAGCGGCAGGACAAGGATCCATTGTAACTGCTCCCAATCCACACCTTCCTTCTTCCCTTCCTTCTCCTTTCATTCCACTTCCACTCCCTTGGAATGCCCTCCTTGCAGGAGAATCCAACAGAAAATGAGGTTTGGTCGCTTTCATTTTCCTGGAGGGATTCTGCCCTTCCCTTGTGGATTTGTGCTGGAAAATCAGAGTCAAATCAGAGTCAGTGGGCTGGGAAGGCACCTCTGGATATCCTTGGATCCCAATCCTTTGCTTTCAGCGATGTCTCCATCAGGATTTGGGATCTGACTGAATTCCCATCTCTTTTTGGGGTTAAAAACCACAGGCACTGCCCAATCCAACTGGTCAGGGAGGGAGAACAAACTGTATCCACAAAAAAGGACATGGAATACATCCGGGATGAAAGGAATTCTGCCTTCACAGCACCACCATGAGAGGGGAAAAAAAAGGAAATGGGGATCCCAAGTGTCTGGGTTTGATCCCTGTTTTCTCTCCTCTCCATCCTCTCAGGAAATCCAAGGTGCCAAGGAGGTTTAGCTGGAATTTCTGGAGTGCTGGCTGCACTTGGGGTTCTCTGGAGTCAGGAAAATTGCTGCTTTATCCTGCTGGTGATTTTTCATCTGGATTCCCCCCGGCCTGGAATTGGTGGGGTGGGATCTGCCCTTGGGACCCTCTGGAGCAGCAGGATCCAGGTGTTGCTCCAAGTCCCCTCCCTGTGACAAGCTCTGGCGTCACTTTGGAACTCCGGGATGGGGGAAGAACCTGGAGCTGCTGAAGGACTCGAAGGAAAAGTGGAGCTTCCAGCCTTTATCTTGGAAAAAGGGAAAGGTCTGGATGTTCAGCACCAGTCAGTGGCTCTTAGGGGTGTAGTCCCAGGAATTCCATCCTCTCACAGGATCCCAGGATGGTTTGGGTTGGGAGGGGTCTTAAAGATGATCCCATTCCAGCCCTGCCATGGCAGGGACACCTCCCACTGTCCCAGGGTGATCCAGCCTGGCCTTGGGCACTGCCAGGGATCCAGGGGCAGCCACAGCTGCTCTGGGAATTCCATCCCAGCCAGGAATTCCCAATTCCCAATCTCCCATCCATCCCTGCCCTCTGGCAGTGGGAGCCATTCCCTGTGTCCTGTCCCTCCATCCCTTGTCCCCAGTCCCTCTCCAGCTCTCCCGGAGCCCCCTCAGGCCCTGGCAGGGCTCTGAGCTCTCCCTGGAGCCTTCTCCTCTCCAGGGGAACATTCCCAGCTCTCCCAGCCTGGCTCCAGCCCTGCAGCAGCTCCAGGTCCCTGTGCTGTTGGCTCAGGGGCAGCTCTGCAGGTGGGGTCTCACCTGAGGGGCAGAATTCCCTCCCTAATCCTGTGTCCCACCCTTGGGATCATCCCTGGGACAGGGGGGGCTCTCTGGCCTGGGCACATCCAGCCCCTCATCCATGAACATCCCAAATCCTTCCCTGCAGGGTTCTCCATCCATTCTCCACCCAACCCGTGTTTTCCTTGGGATTGCTCCCACCTGGATGCAGGACCCTCCCTGTGAGATTTCTGGATTCCCATTTAAACTGCTGCATTCTTGTGCACATACCCGCACACAATCCCCGAAAATCAGGAACAATTCCTGGAAATCAGGAATATTTCCCATGAAATCTGCGACGCTCTCGGACAAACCAGGCTCGGGGCTCCTTGCTGCCGTTTGTGCCGAGGGTTTTCCCCTCCGCCCTCCTTCAATGCTCTCTTGTCCACTTCCCATTCCAATTTAGCCCCCAAATCCTCATTTCCTGTCCCGTTTTTCCCTCTGGGCATTCCCAGGGGCAGGAGCTGCAGGATTAACCCACTCTGGCTTGGACTCTGGACAAAGAGGCTGCACAAGCTCCGGGAGAGCCTGGACAGAGATGTTGGATTCAAAGCATTCCCTGGCTCCCTCGGACAGCGGGAAGGTCTCCTCTGTCCGAGAGTTTTTCCCTGTGGCTTCCAGCACACACATAATTTTTGGGAACGAGGCCCCAGGGCCCTGCTGCCGCGGGGAACTGTTTTGAGTGTAACAGGCTTTGATTCAGAGCAGCCAGAAATTATTTATTTTCCTTCAGCTTCCCTCCCCCCCTGCATTCCCAGTCGGGATTGAGGAGCTCTGTCTGCTCGGGGGCTCCTCGGTCCCTGGGATGAGCAGAGGGATCCTGCTGGAGCAGGACACCAAATCTTGGAGTCCAGGTGCTCCAAAATGTGTCCCCGCTCCCATTCCTTGCAACTGGTGCTGGCAGGAAGGAATGGGAAGCCTAGGGAGGTTGGTCCCTCTGTAGGGAATCTCCCTGCCAGGAGGGAATGACAAGGAATTCCAGGAATTCCACGTGGTCCTGATGTTCTTGCCATAAGCTGGTGGAGGATGAGCAAAGCCCTTCCCTGCTCCTCACTTTCCAGAGTGTTTTGGGCCGGAAGTGTGCCCAAGGAGATGCTGCCATGGCTGGAGGGAATGCCAGCAGCACCCCAGCCCTTGGATTGGGAATCATGGGTGTTCCATTGCTGTGACCTCTCCCTCCCTGCAGGATCCCAGGCCCGGCTCCAGCCCGGCTGGATCATGGGATTTCTGCCCACGGCAGAGGGCTTGGGAGCAGATGATCCTAACGGCCCTTCCAACCCCACCACTCCATGAATTTATGATTCCATGGCCGTGTTTAATTAGGCCCAGCCTTAATTTGGTCTCTCTTGGGAACCACTGATGGTTCCACAGGAATCCTGAGGGAGTTTCTGGAGCTTTGAAAAGCGCCTGCTCCTCCTTTATTGCTCCCAGAAGTTTGGAGGTGGATCCCAAAGCCAAATAAAGCACTTGGAGGTCCACGTTTGGCAACCATGGCCACCAACTCCTTGGTGCTCCAGCTGGGGCGGAGCTCTGGAACATTCCTGGACAGCAGATAAGATGGGTGGATAAGGAGGAAGGAGATGGAACAGCATCTGTGGCTGCCCCTGGATCCCCCTGGAAGTGCCCGAGGCCAGGTTGGATGGGGGTTGGAGCAGCCTGGGATGGTGGGAGGTGCCCCTGCCCATGGAATGGGAGATTCCTTGGGATCCCTTCCCACCCAAACCATTCCATGACTCAGAGTTTTTCCCTCTCCCCTCTAAATTTCTGGCTGATTTTTCCGTAGCACAGGGAAGTGACCGGGGATGGATTTGATCTTCGGCCTGGATTTTTGGGAATATCAGAACCAAAGCTCTGGAGCTCTGCTTGGATTGGCCTCCAACAGGCAGTGACAGACATCTCATCCCAACACTGGGACAATCCTGGGATTTCCTGGATATTTCCCACCAACACCAGGGGTTTCCTGTCCAAACAGACTTGGATAAAACACTGTTTTCCCAAAATCCCCCTTTCCCTTCCCAAACCCTTTCCGGGATGCATTTTTTGGGTCCATTTGCACCGATCCCTTCTGGAGCTGTCACTTCCATGGCTCATCCCGTGTTCTCTTGGACGGGCCCTGGCTCCATGATCTCATCAGGGATGGAATGTGGCCTCTCCCCTGGTGGCAGCTCAGAGTTCATGGCTGTGGTGACAATGACAAAAAGCCAAACCAGCTCCACCTGATCCATCTTGTCCTTGTGGGAATCAGCAGCTCCCAGATTTGGGAAGCGTGAGACCCCTCCTTCCCACCAGGAGGCCAGGCTGATCCAGGTAATTCTGCTTTTCCCCTTAAGTCTCTGATGTCTTGGCAGGAATTTTGGGGTGGAAAAATCCAATATTCCAGCTTGTCCTCCTGCCGAGACAGGAGCAAACACGGCCAGGGCGGAATTTGGCCATCGGGGTTTCTGTGGCTGTGACTCACCTGCTCAGGGAGAGCAGCCTGGGAGGCACCAAACCCTCCCTCAGCCCAGCCTGCCAGCTGGGACAGGCTTGGAAAGGATCCTGGGACAACCAAAGCTGGAACCTCTCATCCCATCCCCACATCACCTCCATCCTGGGGTGACTGAGGAGCAGGAGAAGATCCGCGGCATTCCGTCCTCCCATCAGCTCCATGCTCCTGAAAGCAGCGAAATCCCACTCACAAATTCTTTTCTTTCCACTTTGCTCCGTGGGATTCCTTCCAGGACATTGTAAATGGTTCTGATTTTGGGTTCCTTTCAAATCCAGGCAGGATTTGGGCTCTGCACAACATTTCCCTGGTTGGCAGAGACTTTTTGGGGTGAATGCAGAAGGTCATGAAGGCAAACAAAACCTCAGTGGGTTCTGGCGGCTGGAAAAGGAACACTTTGTTTCCGGAGCTGTCAAGGCAGTGTTTTTTTTGTCGACACCTCCTCCCAGCAGACTGCAGAACTCATCCCTGAAAAAACACTGTGGATCCATTTCTCTTCCCATTGAGAGTGTGGCTGGCATTCCTGGATGATTTGTCTGCCCACTTTCACGGATCACGCATTGGGAGCTAATTTGGGCTGGTGACAGCTGCTTAAAACTCATCCATTAGGAAAGAATTCCTGCTGCCAGAGGAATCGAACCAAGCTGATCTCTGTTTCTTGTAATGCTCAGGATGACAGGGACTCGTGAGCTTCAAACGATTTTTTTCTGATTCTGGCCCAACTTTTGGGTCATTTTTCTTGGGTTTCGTTGGTGGAGGCTCAGCTGCAGGAAATCCGAGGTCTTGAGTGGGATGGGTGCATTTATAGATGGAATGGTTTGGGGGGGAAGGGAACTTAAGGATCATCCCAGTGCCACCCTGCCATGGCAGGGACACCTCCCACTGTCCCGGGCTGCTCCAAGCCCCAATGTCCAGCCTGGCCTTGGGCACTGCCAGGGATCCAGGGGCAGCCACAGCTGCTCTGGGAATTCCATCCCAGCCCCTCCCCACCCTCCCAGCCAGGAATCCCAATTCCCAGTCTCCCATCCATCCCTGCCCTCTGGCACTGGGAGCCATTCCCCGGGTCCTGTCCCTCCATCCCTTCATGTGATTGCTCATCCCTTGTCATTCTTTTGGCATTGCTTGGATAACACGGACACTCCAGGAGAGTCCTTTGGCCAGAATGAATTCCCAGGATTTGCCATTGAAATGTTTTGCTTCTGTATTTCCGTGCCTTTGAGTTTTCCGTTCACTCCGGGCTCTGCAAACCTCCGATGGTTGGGTTGGCTGTGCTTTAAAAACAACCACACAGGGACTACAGAAATGCTTCATTATCGTTATCGTTATCGTTATCGTTATCGTTATCGTTATTCTTTTTTATTGCTATCTCCCTTCCAACTTTATTTCTTCCTTTGGGATTCTCTGAGGATCAGGATCATCCCAGGGTTCTGCTGCTTCCCTTGCTCAGCCTTTGTTCCTTTCAGTCGGTGGCTTTGGGTGCTGGGAGGAGCAGTGGGAAGGTGACGAGCTCCAAGTGCCAGCTCAGCCCCTTGGGAAGGGCTGGGAGAGCTGGAGGGGGGTCACATCCCACCTTTGGGAAGGGAATCCCTGTGTGATCCCCTCTGGCTGTGAGCAGGAGCCCGAGGCAGGGATCAGCTTTGGGATCAGATGTGAAATGTTCCTCCTTTCCCAATCCGAGCATCCGGGTGTTCTCCATGGCAGGATCTCGGACTGGGGCTCTCCGGATGCTCAGGGGCCACGCCCAAGATCCAGGCTGGGACCACCAAGCAGGATCTACCTCCCCTCCCCTCTTGGTGTGGAGCTCTTGGGATCCTTGACAGAATCACGGGATCCTTCCGTTTGGAAAAGATCTCCAGTGTCAAGTGCAGCTGTCCCCAGCACGGCCAAGGCCACCACTCACCATGTCCCCAAGTGCCACCTCCACAAGGATTTAAATCCCCCCAGGAACGGGGCCTTCCATTGCTGCCCTGGGCTGGAGAGCTCTTTCCAGGAAGAAATATTCCCAAAATCCAGCCTAAACTCCTCTGGTCCAGCTCGAGTGCAACAACTGCACGTTCTCAGCCTCCTCGTGCTGCGAGGACATTCCAGGTGCACATTCCTGCTGGATCTCGTCTCCAGCAGGACAGGAGATCCCCCAGATAATTCGGGAACAACCTCAGTGGGGCTCAGGCTCTGAGTGGTCCTGTCAGCATCTTCCCAGATCCTGCTGAGCTCCTGCTCCTGGGACCGTGAATCACTCTAAAATCCGGGAACATGAGCCGAGGTGATGCGCGATTTATGAAATCCAACACCACGACACCACGGGAGCTGTAAAATCCAGGGAATTCCGGAGTTCATATACACATCAACGCCACGGAGCCAGGAGTCTCCACGGGGAGGGAAAAAAAGCATCTGGACATCTTGATACCAACAGAGTGTCAGCAATTTGGAAGGAAAACAGGGAAAAACGTTGCCCAAAGGGCTCCCTCGGCCCTTAGGAGAATGAAAATAACAAATCCTCCTCAGTTTGTTAAATGAACTGCGGATGTTTTCCTGGGATTTTCGTTGTCATCTGGAATATATTAAGGGGAAAAGAGATGTCAGAAAGTCGGGAATCAGGATCAAATAGCAGATGACATTTCAATTTCGGATCTCACTTCCGTGAGCACGGGACTCATAAAAATAACCGGGGTATCGGACACGGAACGCGCCGGCACAGGCAATCGGTTCTCCAGGGATTTTGGGAATGAAACACATGGATCGTTTCAACTGCACCTGAGGGAGATCCGAGCAGGACATGGACCTTGGGAGAAGCCTCCGCTTCAGCACCGGGAGAACTTATTTTGAATGACCAGACCTCGGTCTGAATGGCATTTCATATCCTGGAAATGGGAATGTTTTCCATGGTTGGATAATCTCTGTCCCTGCTCTGATGTGGGCTGGATCCTGCAGGCAGAGTCACAAAGGTTGGCTTGGAAATCTGTGTGGAATAGCCAAGAGATCCAGCTGTTTTCTCCCGATCCCCTCGTTGGGCGGGAGGGATCGTGTCTGGAATCTGGGGTGAGGCAAATTCCAGGCTGGTGCTGGCTGGTGGAATCCAGCAGGAGTCCTCATTCCAGGAGGGATTTGGTATCCCTGTGGATGTGACACTTGGGAACATGGTCAGTGGTGGGGAAGGGCTGGACTCGATCTTGGAGGGCTTTTCCAACCTCGGTGATTCTCTCCTGCTGTCATTCCGAGTCTACCGCTGAGAACTCCATCCCAAATGAGTTTTCCCTTCCTAAAAATAGGAATAATGGCTTGTTCTGGAAGAGCCAAGGAGCAGCCGCTCCGTCTGCGCCCCCGGGATTGTTCAGACATTTCTACGCCCCTTATAAATCCTCATTTTCATGGAATGAAGAGGGACAACCCTTCCCCAACTGGGATCTGCCTTGCCCTGCTCACCATCCTCATGGTCCTGCTCGGAATGTTGGGAAGAACCGAGTGCAGGATGTTCCCATGGATTTAGCAATCCAAGTTTCCTTGAATTTTTTCAGTCCCTTATGGATACTTGGGATCCTTGGGATACCTGTTATCCCAATGAATGGGGATTTTCCTGGGGGTCACAGGGGCTTTTGGAGGTGCCAAAGTTCTGTTTGCATGAGGAGAACCTCTGGAGTGGGGGAGAAGGGAAGGAGAAGGGGAGAAGGGAAGAAGAAAAGAATGGAAGAAGGGAAAAAAGGGAAGAAGTGCAGAAAGGAAAAAGGGAAGAAAGGAAGAATGGAAGGGGGGAAGAAGGAAAGAATGGGAGAAGGGGAAGAAGGAAAAAAGAGGAAAAGGGAAGAAGGGAAGATTGCCTTCAGACTTCATGCGCGCCGTGACAAATGGCCTGTGCATCCCACTGACAGAAAATCATGGATTTATGGAATTGTTAAGGTTGGAAAAGACCTTCAGAGTCAAGTCCAACCAGTAGCCCAGCACCACCACCATGTTCACCGTTACAGCGTGTCCTCGAGTGCCACATCCATACTTTTGGAACATTTCCAGGGATGGTGATTCCACCTCTGCCCTGAGCAGTCTGTTCCAATGATTTATCCCCCCTTTCCATGAAAAAAAATCCCTAATATTGAATCTAAACCTCTTTATGTGTCTGCAACGCGTTTCCCATGGTTTTAATCTTGAGGGAGGGAAGGGAGGGATGAAGTGGGGATGAGGCAGGTCCAAAAGCTGGGAGGGACCCTTGGAAGAGGACATTGGGAATTCCGGCTTGCTCTTTTCCTCAATTGATGGTTTTGCTGTCTCCTAAATTCCTGCAGCTCCCGGACTGAATCCAGCACCGTTCTGCAGGGGCTGAATTTAACCTTTGCTCGTGGTTGAAACCAGCAGACACGGCAGCACCGGAACCATGATGGGAATTCATGGAAAACATTTAGGAAGTTGGGGGCAGCACCCAAAATTGTTGTGGGACATGCTGCAACCACGAGTTGATGTTCCCGCTTCGTCCCTTGTGGAGCCATTTCATTCCATAGGGGTAGAAAATTCCTAAATTTCTTCCCCGTGACCTCTTGCAAAGTGAACTGGGCTGAGCTAAAGCTTGGGTTATTTCAAGCTTAACTTTAGGCAGCTTTAGCCGAGGGGTGATGGATTTTTCTTCCAAAACCTTGGATGTGTTTCCCACCCCGCATCTCCTGAGCGCCCTCGGGGCTGTAATTGTAGCACTAATGACATTTCCATGTCTGGAATCGTGACGGAGACATTTCCATGGAATACCTGGGGCATTCCTGCCCCGTGTCCTGGCCACGCTTCCAGCCATCCCAGCCCAAACAGAAGCCTCACTCTTGTGGCCATGGAGCGTTTTTCCTTCCCTACGTTTTTGGCTGTTAAAGCCTCCGCTCCCTTTCTAAATCCGGCCCCGGGACTGGGCTTTGCAGGCTTTGGCAAAGGTGAATTCCACAGGATGTGGGGCCGTTTCCTCTAATTTCTCTTAAATATGGCCACTAGTTAAGTTTTACGGACTGTTTTCCTGACTCTTTTCCTGTTCTCATTTCAGGGAGCGGGAGCGGCGGCACTGCCGGTCGGTCCTGCTGCTGCAGCTGGATTTTCCTCTCCTGGTTTTCCACTCCATGGAGATTCCCAAACCAGGAACATCCCTAAGCCAAACTCCTTTGCTGTTGTAGAGGATCCAACACCTCCAAAAACGGTGATCCCCTTTTCCCAAAGGTTTTATTCATTCCCAGTGTCTCTGCACGGAGCACTGGGATGTGCTGGCCGAGGCTGAGGTTTTGGTGTCCTCCGCTCTCCTCCTCCCTCAATCCAATCCCAATTCCCCCTGGATGTGTCCAAGGTCAGGCTGGAGCACCCTGGGATAGTGGGAGGTGTCCCTGCCCATGGCAGGATGTGGCACTGGATGGGCTTTACTGTCCCTTCCCATCCAAACCATTCCATGCCTCCATGATAAAAAGCCGGGAATGCTGTCCCATAAAACCCTTGGAAAGACAATGCCGTATGTCCAATAGTTGGAACTGTAAATGTTTATTTTTACTCTGACTTTTTTTTTCTTTATTTCTTCTTCTTCTTCTTCCAAGAAAGAATTCCCTGAATCCCAGTTCCCCAGCAGTGGAAGGAAGGATGGACCTGCAGCAAGGGCTGCGTTAGGAGTGAACAGCCTCCCCAGAATTCCAAGGTTGGAACTGAAGGAAAAACACTCTGCAAAGGTTCCCAGGCCAAAGCCCTGGGGCAACTGAAAGCTAAATTAAAAAGGGAAAAAAAATGAATATTCCCTATTAAACCGAAACCCCAAAGCCCAAGGAAAACACTAAAAGCAATGATTAATATGACAACTGGGCAGCTTTCCCTGAAGACCTGAATTCCCATCAGGATAATCAAATTTGTCTTAAAAATGATAAATAGAGCTACCACTGACCTAAAAATGTTCCTTGATCCCACCACGCTCCAGCTCTTCAAACAGTGGCTGCTTCATGGGGAAAAAAACCCCATTTAAATAAACAAATCATATAAAACAAAACCCGCAGGCCCGACACGGATTTTTTCAACGTTCCCTCAGTCTTTTTTGGCTGTTCCGTTCCCTCCCTGGTGTCCAGGTGTAAACAATTCCCAAAAAGAGACGTCTGTATCCCTGAATTCCAGCAAAGGTAGCGCTTTGTCTTTCTCTCCCAGAAAGGCTCTCTTTGTGTGCAGTTTCTCCACCAAACCCGGCCATGTTTGGGCCTTTTGATTATTTTTCCCCTCCATTTTTTTTATTTTTTTTCTCCCAACATTCCCGTCTCCTTCCATTGGTGGCTCTGGATTCCTCAATGAGATTCCTCTTCCTCCAATCGTCTTTTCCACTGCCTGCTCCCCACAAATCCCACATTCCTGGGCAAAGCTTTGGCCCTCATTCCCACACTCCCTGGGCTCCTTGGAGATGGTCTGGGGCCATCAGGACTTCCCAGGTGAGGATGGAAAGGGATCCCTTGCATGGATCAAATCCCATGAGGAGAAGGCCATGCTCTGCTCTTGGGGCAGCAGCATTCCTGCAGGAGAAAATCAGGGAATGCTTTGAGTTGGAAGGAACTTCAAGCCCACCCAGTGCCACCCCTGCCATGGCAGGGACACCTCCCACTGTCCCAGGCTGCTCCCAGCCCCATCCAGCCTGGCCTTGGGCACTTCCATGGATCCAGGGACAGCCACGGAAGTGCCCAAGGGAATCTCTGGGAAATTCCCAAAAATCAATACCATGATTCCAATGAATTTGCTGCTCCAGGTGCTGCCTACAATGTCCTTATGCTCCAATCCAACACTTTTCTCAGAGAGGGTCCCTGAGATGTGGGAATTTTCAAGGATTGATTTCAGTTGGGATTTCATCCTCCTGTCATTGCCTAAACCACAGATTTCAATTTCAAAGGAACGTTCTGGACACTGTGGGAACCTGACAGGATTTTCCACTGTCCATCTCACCCTCAGGTGGTGTTTGGATCCCTGGGATGAATCACCTGGGTCCATTTTTTCCAGCTGCCTCAGTTTCCCTGGGTGGCCACATTTTCCTGGCATTGGTGGGTTAGGAACCACAATCCTGGCTCTTCTTTTGGATTCTCCTTGGGATATGAGTAATGGACTGGGGGAATGGCTCCCACTGCCAGAGGGCAGGCATGGATGGGATTTTGGGAAGGAATTCCTGGCTGGGAGGGTGGGGAGGGGCTTGGATGGAATTCCCAGAGCCGCTGTGGCTGCCCCTGGATCCCTGGCAGTGCCCAAGGCCAGGCTGGAGCAGCCTGGGACAGTGGGAGGTGTCCCTGCCTGTTGGAGCCCTGGCTGCTGAGAATTCCAGACTTTCTGTGCTGCCAGGCACTGACCCCCAGGAGAACACTGCACTGACCTGAGGGCCTGGAGAAGCTTCCAGAATGGAATGGCAGAACTGGGATTGTGGGTGTGGAGTTGGGATAGAAGTGTGTGATATCACAGGGTGGGAAACTCAGAGTTTGAGGGTTTTGGAATGCCAGTGCTGATGGATTGGATTAAAGCAAGGTGGGGGTGTTGGGGTGGGGGGCTTGCTCTTCTTCTGCGGCGGAGGAGCGGCGGCGGCGGAGGGAGGAGGCAGCGGAGCGAGGAAGACGGAGGGCCGGAGGCAGGGGGCAGGAGGTAGGGAGGCCGGGGAACGGGAGGCGGGACGGTAGTAGGAGGACGGAGGAAGGCGGACGGAGAGGCAGGCGGCGGAGGAGGCAGGAAGCGGCCTCAGGGCGGCAGCGCAGGGGAAGGAGGAAGGCGAAGGAGACGGCGACGGAGAAGGCGAAGGATCAGTGGCTACGGAGTCCGGGCAGCCTTCTCGGCTAAGGAGATGCGGAGGCGCAGGGCATGGCTCTGGCGCTGGAGCATTCGCCTCTCCTTCATCCTTTCATTCTCCTCTTCCTTCTCCCTCTCCGGTTCTAATTGGCCTTCCCTTCTCCCGGCTTTGTGCAGCACTTTGTCACTGGACAGAAAAGCCGGCGTGGCAGACTTCGAGTGATCAGTTTTGGGTTAAAAGTGAAAGTAATTGGGGTGTCATTTCCTAACTGGACATTTGATCCTTCAAAGGCCTTGTGACCAAGGACATTTGGCCATTTTGTGCCTGAAGAGCTGCAGAATTCCCTGCTGAGAGGCAGAGATGTGGAATACCAAACTCCTGAGTCTGGATGTGAGCTGTGGTCTGGAGTGCCGTCAACTCCGGCCTCGACAGGTGCAGGGAAAGAAGCCAAAATCCGGCACCTGCCCCTGGAATGGGATGATCCTAAAGTTCCCTTCCAGCCCAGACATTCCAGGGTTCCACCACTCAGCTGAGGTTCCCAAGGTCCAGCTGGTTTTATCACATTCCAGGTGGTGGCAGCTCCCCCCAGCAGAGCCGGGCTGGATTCTTCCGGAATCCTTCCCCGCTTTCCAGGTCATCTGGAGTTCCCATGGCCCTTCCCTAACCCTAACCCAAAACCTGCCTCTAGTCAGTGCTCCAGGATCCCAACGATTCCCACCAGGTCCCTTTAGTGCCTTTAGGGATCTACAATTTATTGGAAAGAGAATTCCTTTATCAGTCATAAAAACATAAAACCCCTCGGAGCGCTTAACCCTTATCGGTTCTGATAAGGACCTGGTATAAATCCAGCTGATCACGGGAGCCCCATCTTTGACCCTAATTAAAAAACCCCTAAATAAAGATCCCTGGATAAATGGATTGTTTTAATCCCTTGGGAAATGAGGAGAAAGGGTGGGAAGCAGCGGGGAGTGGGAATCAGAGCTGGCAGGCAGGGAATTTGTTGTTTGTTCACCTCGGGGGCTGCTCTTCCATCACATCCAGGGTTTGTTAGGAAAAATCCATCCCAATCTCGTTTTCTCCCCTTCTGCAGTGAAAGGGACCCAATTATTTGTCAGAGCTTCCTCTGGAATAATTTCTGGCTCTGGATGAAATGATTGCTACCTCCAGACTCCAAGGATGTCTCTTCTCCCTGGATATGGGACAGAGTTCAGGGAAAAACCTTTTAATACTCTCATTCCCATAAAAATATTCCTTTTTTTTTTTTATTGCAAGAAAATGGAAAAGCTTTTCCCTTTTCTGTTAAATTTTGAATAAATTTTGAATTCAATTATTTTAAATTTAATTTGGGCTGAATTTTGAAGCAACTGGGAGATTATGAGGGACAAAGGGTTCAGTGTCCTGCTGGGAATCAGGGATGGAAGGAGGAGGTGGAAAAACACCAGAGCCACTTTTATTTGGGATTGGGAGATTTCAGGCTGATCCATCTGGGATCTGGGATGGCAAAGACACCGTGGCCAGCCTGGGAAGGGTAAATTATTGTCAATAAATGATTTTAAATGATTATTTTATTATTTGGATTCCATTATTCAATGATTCCATTTTATCACATTATTATTTAAATTACTAAATTATTATTTTATCATTTGAATTCCACTATTCCCATTTTATTTATTTATTATTTAAATTATTAAATAGATTATTTAAATTATAATTTTAAATTAAGTTATTGCAGTCTCTGCTGGAAAGGTGTTTCTCAGGCACAGGGAAGGTTTATTCCAGATAAATAAAAAAGGAATAACCCTGGAAAGTCTCAATGTCCGAGTGTCTCCTTTTCCAACATCTTGGAGCCCAGCAGGGTCAGGACTGGGACTCGTGGCAGGAAAAGAAACTCAGGGAAAAGGGAGGGGGGGAGAAGAAAACGGCTGGGAAAAAACAAGGGGGAAAAGGAGAGAGAGAGCGAAACACACAGGGAGAGGAAAAGGCTGGGAAAACCAAGGGGAAAAGGGGAGAAAAAGAAACACGGGGGGGAGAAAAGGGCTGTGGGATAAACCAAGGGGAAAAGGGAGAAACACGGGGAGAAAAGGCTGGGAAAACCAAGGGGGAAAGGGAGAAACACAGGGAGAAAAGGCTGGGAAAACCAAGGGGAAAAGGGAGAAACACGGGGAGAAAAGGCTGGGAAAACCAAGGGGGAAAGGGTAGAAACACGGGGAGAAAGGCTGGGAATGGGAAAACCAAGGGGGAGAAAAGGGAGGAACACAGGGAGAAGAAAAAAGGCTGGGAAAAACCAATGGGGAAAAAGGGAGAGAGAAGGCAGGATGAAGGGAAAAAGGGAGAAGGAAGAGAAGAGAAGGGAAGAAACTCACAAAGAGGGAATAAGGAGAGAAAAGAGAGAGCAAATAAAGACAAAAGAGAGAAATAAAGGGGAGAATCCCAGGGAGCAAAGGCTGGAAAAACCCAGGGGAAAGGGAGGAACTCAGGGAGCAAAGGCTGGAAAATCAGCCCGGACCAGAGATTTGGGGAGCTGAGATTTCAGGGGATTCCCCCAACGCCAAATCCCAGCGGAGCTGGAGCTGCCTGGGAATTCGGGATGTCCAAGAAATTCTCCTTTTCCCCGTGGTTTCCATGCCCACCTCCCTGACCTCAGCCTCCTCCCTGCCCCAGCCCTCCCAGGGCACCTCAAGGGTTAATCCAGCCGGACGGGGCTGGGAAGGGAGATCCATTTTCCTGCCTGGAGTTGTAACCTGAGCCGGGCTGGGGATGGACACAGGAGCCCCGGCATCCATTCCCAGCCTGGAATACGATCCTGGAATCCCACCAGTCCCTGGTGCTCCTCCTCCAGCAGCATCTCCGGGATTTTCCCAGCCCTCTCCAGGAGCCAGATGCGCGGAGCCCTCAGCGCCAGGATGCTCCCAGAGATCCTAAAAAGGCAGAGGCGGCTCTGGAGGAGCCCTGGATGCTGTTTGGGAAGCAGGGATTGGGAAGAGCTGTGCTGGGAGGGGTTTCTTTGCTGCTGCTTTGTCTCTGGGATTGGTGGGACCCCCTAAAAAAAAAAACCCCAAAAAAAACAACAACCCACAAATCCAATCCAAACAAAAACAAAAGCAAACAAAAACCAACCCAAAGCAACAACAAAAAAACCCCGGAACGAACGAAGACAAATAAGCAAAACACCCCCAAACCCAAACCAAAACAAGCAAAAAACAACAACAAAAAAACCCCAAAAATCCCCAAACAAACAAACAAAAAATTTAAAAAACCTCACCAAAAAAAAAAAACAACAACAACAAAAACCACACCAAAACCAAACCCACACCAAAACCAAAACCCCCAAAAACCACCCCAAAACCCCCAACCCAACAAAACCCACCAAAAAGGAGATTTCAGCTCCCCGCTCCCAAGGAACTTGGTTTGGTTTTTCTTTGGGACATGCTGCTCTTGAGATGGGACACTCCAAGATGTCTTTATCCTACAGGAGATTCCAGCTTTTATTTTTTTTTCCCAGCGTTTGGGCTTTCCCCAGGGAGCTGCACCAACCACGGCACCCTGGGAGGGTTTGGTTTCTCCAAGAACTTGTCCCAAGTCCTTCTCCAGCTGCCATTTTTTAGTGGAGGTTTTTATGGAGTGACTCCAAATCCTCTCCTTCCCAGCTTGGGTGGAGTCCCAGTTTTTCTCTCCATTAATTGGGATTTAAAGAGTCCCTGATTCCCTTGAGCGGGAGAGTCCCACAGCCATCCCCATCCAGGGATCCTTCTGCATTTTCCCACTTCAGCTCCTCCTTTTTCCATGTCAAATTCCTCCTAGGCCTGTTCCAAGGACATTTCCAGCCACTTCAGAGGCCGAGGAAGCTCTGATAATTCCATTCATTCCTTGGAAAGTTTCAGGAATTGTTAATAAACAACAGGTCCGCTATTCAACCTGCCTGTCATCCTGAGCCATCTCGGTGGCAAGTAGATTAATAACGGAACCTAACTATGTCAAACAAACATAAAATTCATCAGCATCTTTATCAACACTTAAAAGGGAAGGAACACACGTGGGTTAGGTTGTGCTGCCAGATTTCATTAAATTAAATTAAATTATGTGATTTAACTTTAATAAATGTGAAAGTGATGTAACGGGATAGGTATGGAGCAATTGGGAATACTGCTGCTTACTCTCCGCGAGGTAGCATTTGATCCATTTTACACCCGCAAACAGTAACGCAAGGTAGCATACCCGAACTCCCGCCTAAATTTAGATATCGACTCGCACGACGCCATAAGTACGATTTCACCATTTAGAGCGTGTCCAAAGGACCCAACCGCCCCACCACCGACAAAAACAAGAACTCCCTCATCATTACTCACCCCAGCCCCCAGTGGCACCATCTACCCCCCCCCCCCACCCTAGATCCCAGGCCCCCCCGACTACTAGCGCCCCGTGCGAGCTCACCCTACCGTCCTTGTTCGCCCGTTGCGCACACACCCCCCCCCACACTGACACCCCCACATATCCTCGCGACACCTAACCTCCTCCACACAACCCATCGCCCCGCCCCAACCACCCAACACCTTCGACCCACACCACACCCCCTCCGATACCTTCCACAACCAAACAATTCTCTACACACGCTAAAAGTGCCCCAAGCCACAAACACCCACCCACCATGACCACCCACCCCACAAAGTTTCACTACACCCACAAAACCGCCCCCCAAACAACCCCTCCCATCAATCAAGCACACGGAGCGGAGAACCCCCGCAAACTCCGAAACCACCCAACCACACGAAACCCACACCACATTTTCGCGGCAAACACACCCCCGGCGCCGGCAGGCCGGAGGCCACGTACCAATCCACCCAACGGCACGCACAGGCGCCGCTCCTTTTTTTCTACCCACCCACACTAAACAACCCCACCCACCCCACCCCGCCCCACACGCCTATTCTTCCCTACCCCATCTCTTAATCCACCCCACCTTCCACCCCCACCCCCACCCCTCCACCACCCCCCCCCCCCCCCTCCCAACCTGCACACCCGACACCACCCCCCTCCCCCTCCCCCCACCCCAACCGAACACCCCCCACAACCCACACCCCCACACCACCTCCCCACACCGCACACCCCCCACAACCTCCGCCCTCAACCCCCACCCCCCCCTCCCATAAACTAACTCACCCCGAACCCCACCCCTTCATCCCCTGCCCACACGCCCCCAAACCCCAAAAACTTCACCCCTCCCCTCCCAACGCCTCCAACCAACAACCCCACCAACACCCTACCATTTCCTTAGATTCTCACCCACACCACACCACCCCAACCCCCCCATCCTCAATCCCTATTCTAGCTTCTATACCTCCCCAGCATCCCCCCCCCCCCCACCCCACACCACCCCATCCACCCCCGACCCCACCAACTAAATCACCCCCCCACCCACCACCCCACCCCCCCCCACCTCCACCCCCCCACGTGTTGTCCCTAAACCCCTCCCCCCCTTCGTACGCAAGATCGTTGTCCACTCACTTTTCTCCGTGTTGACCCTTTGACTCACTGCTTCACTGGACACTTCCTTTAGGTGACCTCTTCCGCATTTACCTCTTCTACTCTATGGTATTCCATCTTCGCTCCTCTCATTCTTCTCCCGTCCGCAGTCTGTCTTGCCTTGCCCAATCCGCCCGTCGGGATGATGGCCGGCCACAGGAGCTCTTGCGGGCCGGTTAGGTTGTGGTACTGCCCGTCCGTTACGCTCTCTCGATCCTCTTTCTTTCCCCCTCTTATTTCTTACATTGTTTTTTTTTACTCTTTTCACCGGTCTAATAACAACACCAACGTCCCACCCCTACAACCATTGAAAACTCTCCTCAGCTACATCACTACGTCGCTAACTCCATACCAACCCTCGTCATCTTGATACTCTCGATCGGGCTCGTCCTATAGGATAAGGAAAGGGAAGGAAGGGAAGGAAGGAACACGGAAGGCAGGAAGAGAGGGGGACGGGAGTATGGAGGCAAGGAAGCTGACGGGAAGGAAGCGCTGGCTGGCAGAAGGGACAGGGAAGGGGGAAGGGTGTCCTTTGCCCGTATATAGGGCTCTGTGATAACTATCCCGATGCTGATCGCGGGCTCACAGCGGGAAGGGATCCGTTGGTTGGTCCAGGGGGGTCGGGGACATCGGCAGGCCCGGAAGGCAGGAAGGGGAAAAGTGACGGCCCTGACGAGTCCGGGAAGGAGGACGGGTCAGGACGGACAAATGGAGGCCGGCCGGCAGGGAAACGCGGCACGGAAGGGCCGGTTGATAGGAAGGAAGGACAGGAAGGGGGCCTGGCGGAAGGAGGGCAGTGCACGGAGGGGAGGACGGAAGGCGAAGAGCGGAGGCAATGGACGGGCATAAGGAAGGACGGCCGTAAGAAGCCGGAAGGCGAGGAAGGGAGGCAGGAAGGGTAAGAGGAGGGAAGTGAAGGAAGGAGGGCACGCCGGGCACCGGCCGGCTGCGCGCCAGGCCGGACCGGCCGGCAGAAGGAGGAAGGAAGGCCGGAATAAGGAAACGGACGGTACGCGGAGGCACGCCGGCCGGTACGGGGAGGCCGTGAATGGAAGGACGGCCGGCATTCCGGCCTTCCTCCTTCCTCCCGTCCCTCCCTCCTATCCTCCCTGTACTTCCTGCCATACCTCTCCAATATTATGGAATTCATGTGGGAATGGGATGCTCCCGGTTTTGCGTCCATTGGGTGGGAAATGAGATTATCCTATGGTTTAAATCGCAGTTTCCCTTCTCCTTCCTTACCACTAGTTTCCTAGGCCTCTATTACCAGGGCTTCTCATGCTCTGGGAATTTCCCCAGATCTCAGCTGTTCCTGCATGCCAGGGGTCTGGGGGCTACAAGCACCACCATGGGACTTTCTTCCAGCCGAGTGGGATGAGAAATTCCTGAGGAAATGTCCAATTTATAAACTATTCCATGGGAATAAGCGCTGTGAGGGAGAGCAGCTCCCGAGGGGAGAGGCAGCACGGCCTTTGTTTGATATTGGAAGGTTTTTGCACAGACAGAACCAAACTTCACAGTTGCCTGAGGGAAAAAAAAACAATTCCCAGGCAAAGAGGAAAAGAGCAGATAATCCAGATTTTTTAATCATTAGATTATATGATCCAGGCTGGGGCGGAATATAACTTCGGGTTATCGGTGGTCGACTGTAAAATCCTTGGTGTAGACCCCATCCTCTCCCAGCAAGCTGATTTCTGAAGGACTCGGAGGGAGGAGGAAATGAAGTGACACCCAAAGGCCCCCCAATTTTTCCCACATTTGGGGACAACCGCCCTGTTTCCAGAGGGATTATTTCCCAGCCTATGGAAAAAAGGTGCAGGAAGAGCTACTTGAACGTGGCTCTGCTGACATCCTCTTCCCCCTGTCCCCACCCCGGAAGCCGCCTATGGTTTTTTGATAAATTATTTTTCCCGCTGGGATTTGTGTGCAATTCCGACTCCTCCAGTGTCAGGAGGAGACCCGGGGCCTCTTTATTCCCACCCCGTGATTCCCTAAAATGTTTGAATCTCCGTTGTCTCGTTTCCGCCATCCAAAACGGGGATTCGCTTCCGCGAGGCTTTGCTCTTTACTGGGCATCCTCTGGGTTCAAAGCCAGGGAGCCATCCAAAATCCAGTGGAGCTGCAGAGGGGTGTTTTGGGATAAGGCCAAGTTAGTTGTGCGTCCTGGGTGGTGGCCAGGGCTCCGTAAATATGGACTGGGGCAATGGAATATCCCTGGTGGTCAAGAGCAGCACAGGAATGGAAAAGTCTAGACCTGGAGCTAAAGAAACTGCTGCAGGAATGATTCACAGTGGTGTCCAGCAGCGTGTTTGAGGATTTCCATGGATTTTGGGACACAATGGAGCCCTGGGGTTTGGTGACCAAAGGGAAGTGGTAAACCTCTATTCCGGTGATGAGAGTGGGACGATTCCGACTCCTCATCCTCCTCCCAAAGGTCAGCTCCTCCCCCCCCGCCCTAAGAAAATGGAATGGGTTTGGCTGGAAGGGACCTTCTAAGGGGGTTAGATTCATTGATAGACTGGGAAGAGCTCAAGCCTTATAGGGATCTTAATTCCGGAATCTCGACGCGAGAGGAGGAAAACCCTTCCCTTGGGCCAATGCCCGGAGCGTCCCTTTCCCTGCCACCTCCTCCTTTGCTGTGGGATTCTGGAGACTCCCACAGCATAATGAAATTCCAGTAGGGCAAAACCGCTGGTCCTGAAGGAGAAAGAACCTGGAACCTCACCAGAAAAACTCCCCAACAGAGATTTGCCAAAACCCTCGGAGGGATCCGGGGCATTGGAATGGTTTGGGTTGGAAGGGACTTTAAGGATTCCTCCAGAGGCTCCCCCCATCCATGGCAGGGGGACAATCCCACTATCCAGGTTGCCCAAGCCTTGTCCAACTTGTCTTGGCAAATTTATTCCAGTCCATTCATACCCTCACAGTGCAGGAGGAATCCTTCTCAATATCCCATCTAAATCAGTCCGTTCATCCGGCAATTTTCCGGGCGCGTTTTTTTTGGCGCTTTGTGCAGGTGAGGAACACTCCAGCGGGGGTGCTGAGGGAGCGACACCCGCCCCCCGTGTCGGGTGTTTGGGGCATCAAATGGAACCACGGGAAAGTCCTGGAATCGACTCGCTGGAAGGGACCCATCGGAATCACTGAGGGATGGAATTCCTGGTGGGAATGGGATGCTCCCGGTTTTGCTTCCCATTGGGTGTGAAATGAAGATTATCCTCTGGTTTAAATCCATTTTCCCTTCTCCTTTCCTTCCCCCCTCCTTTCCCTCTTCCTCTCATTCCCAGGCTTCTCTGCTCCTGGAATTTCCCCAGATCTCAGCTGTTCCTGCATGCCAGGGTGTCTGGGGCTCAGCACCACCAGGGACCTTTCAGTGGGATGAGGAATTCCCTGAGGAAATGTCCATTTATAAAATATTCCATGGGAATAAGCGCTGAGGGAGAGCAGCTCCCGAGGGAGAGGCAGCACGGCCTTTGTTTATAATTGGAATGTTTTGCACAGACAGAACCAAACTCACCGTGCCTGAGGGAAAAACAATTCCCAGCAAAGAGAAAAGAGCAGATAATCCAGATTTTTTAATCTTAGATTTATGATCCAGGCTGGGGAATATAAATTCCAGGTTATCCGGTGAGTCCGACTGTAAAATCCTTGGTTTTAGACCCTCATCCTCTCCCAGCAGCTGCATTTTCTGAAGGACTCGGAGGAAATGAAAAGTGACACCCAAAGGCCCCAATTTCCCCCCATTTTTGGGGACAACCTGCCCTGTTTCCAGAGGATTATTTCCCATTGCTATGGAAAAGGTGCAGGAAGAGCTACTTGGAACGTGGCTGAAATTCCTCTTCCCCTTCCACACCCCCGGAGCCGCCTCTGGTTTTTTATAAATTATTTTCCCGCTGCGGATTTGTGCAAATTCCGACTCCTCCCGTGTCAGGAGGAGACCCCGGGGCCTCTTTTATTCCCAGCCCCCTGTGATTCCCTAAAATGTTTTGCATCATCCGTTGTCTCCGTTTCCGCCATTCCACACGGGGATTCCGGCTTTCCGCGAGGCTTTGCTCCCTTACTGGGCATCTCTGGGTTCAAAGCCATGGAGCCATCCCAAAATCCAGTGGGAGCTGCCAGAGGGGTATTTTGGGATCAGGCACAGTTGTGCTTCCTTGGCTGGTGGCCAGGGCTCCGTAAATATGGAATGGGGCAATGGAATCATCCCTCGTGTGTCCAGAGCAGCACAGGAATGGAAAAGGTCTAGACCTGGAGCTAAGAAATGCTGCAGGAATGATCCCAGCTGGTGTCCAGCAGTCGGGTTTGATGGATTTCCCTGGAATTTTGGACAATGGAGCCCTTGGCTGGTTGGTACCAAAGGGAAGTGGGATCCTATTCCCGGTGAGAGTGGGACGTTCCTGACTCCTCATCCTCCTCCCAAAGGTCCAGCTCCTCCCAGAATCATGGAATGGTTTGGCTTGGAAGGGACCTTTAAAGGGGGTTTAGATTCATGATCCAGCTGGGAAAGAGCTCAATCCTTCTCTGGATCTTTAATTCCGGAATCTCTACGGAGAGGAGGAAAACCCTTCCCTTGGGCCAATGCCCGGAGCGTCCCTTTCCCTTCCACCTCCTCCTTTTGCTGTGGGATTCTGGATGCTCCCACAGCATGAACTGAAATTCCAGTAGGGCCAAACCGCTGTTCCTGAAGGAGAAGCACCTGGAACCTCCCAGAACTCCCAACTTCTGCCAAACCCTCGGGCTCCTGGGGCCTTGGAATGGTTTGGGTTGGAAGGGACCTTAAGGATCATCCAGAGCCCCCCCCATTCCATGGGCAGGGACAGATCCCACTATCCCAGGTTGCTCCAAGCCTTGTCCAACTTGGTCTTGGCAAATTTATTCCAGTCCCTCATCACCCTCACAGGCAGGAATTCCTTCTCAATATCCCATCTAAATCAGTCCTGCTCATCCAGGCAATTTCCGGGCGCGTTTTGGAGCTTTGTGCAGGTGAGGAACAACTTCCAGGGGGTGCTGAGGGAGCGACCACCCCGCTGTCAGCATCCAAATGGAACCACGGAATCCTGGAATCCGCTCAGCTGGAAGGGACCCATCGGGATCACTGGCAGGGATCAATTTAATTTAACTTAATTTAATTTAATTTAATTTAATTTAATTTAATTTAATTTAATTTAATTTAATTTAATTTAAATTTAATTCTGAGCCGGGAATCCCGCAGAAGCAAAACTGGCAGGAAGCTCATCCCTCCTTCCCAACCTTTGCCACCTTGAGGCAAATCCCTGGATTTTTGTACCTGTTTCTTTCCTCCCAGTCCATTTTCCAGGTGTTGTTCCACATTTGGCTCCCATTCCGAGGATGTGTCGTTCCAGCTGAGGACACCCAGGACCCCAACTCCCGAAGGAGACGCGGCCAGAGCTTCCCAAACTGTGCGTGCAGCACTTCCAACAGCATGGAGGGAAATCCAGGAGTGGAATGAGTGGAATTTGTGCTTCCAACGGCATGGAGGGAAATCCAGGAGGGGAATGATTGGAATCTGTGCTTTCAACAGCATGGAGGGAAATCCAGGAGTGGAATGAGTGGAATTTGTGCTTCCAACAGCATGGAGGGAAATCCAGGAGTGGATGATTGGAATCTGTGCTTCCCAAGGACACAGGTTCATTCCCAGTGTGGTTCCTGGTGATCCTTCACTCCAACACCCTTAAATTATTTTTTTGGCTCATTTTTTGGGATCCAGCAGTTCCGGAGCGTCCAACAACGAAAGTGAGGCTGGAAATAATTTTCCACAGCTGTTTTTCCAGCCTCTTTCCATGGATTACCCCTCACACCTTTATAAACCAAATCTTCACAGCTCGTTGGCGGCCACCTGGATGTTTATAGGGAAAAGCTTCCGGAATGGAGGGGAGGAAAAGAGATCCAAGGAATAACAGGCGATTCCTCACCGAGATTCCACGTGCAGATCTGGATTTGGAGCCTCTGTCCCATCCAGGAAAAGGGTTGTTGGGAGTGACATCGTGGGATACCCTGTTCATTGTGGGATTAAGTTTGGGATCCAGCTCAGGTTTCACTTGGCAAATCCCTCAGCCGGCTTTTTTAACCCTGACCAGGAACATGGAGGGACAGCAGCTTGTTCATCCCACTGCATCCCGAGGGGAATTCCCTGGAATTCCTGGTGTTGCTGCCTCCCTCCTTATCAGCATCCCTGGAAGCTCAGAATGTTTGGATGTGGCACTTGGGACGTGGTTTAGTGGGGGAATAAAATTGTCTCTGAAGCTGGAGCAGCCAAAGCGGGAAGAGAGCGGCACCTCCCTATTCCAGAGATTCCTTGGCCAGGATCCTCCATGGCCTGGCAAGACCAGAGGTCACGGAGATGCTTTGGGATCATCTCCAAGCCTCTCCTCCTCCCTGAGCTGCCTAATTCCAGGATTATCCCTGCTTGGATCAGGTGCCAAGCCCCGCTGTGGGGACTCATCCCATGGGAACGCCTTTGCTGACCAGGGAAGGGGGGCCACATTCCTGGGATTCTCCTGAGGGCCCCTCCTCACCATCCGTATCCTCTGGGGGCTCTTCTTTCAGACCCAAACTGCACAAAGGGTTTTCTTTTTTCACTGACCCGCAAGAGAAACCAAACGAGTCCAGCTGGAAACTCCAAATTCTGAAAATTCACTTTTTTAGATACCCGGAATTAAAAAAAAAAAAAGGGTCAAAGTCTTGTCTGATGTCCTGTGGACAGCTCTGGGAGAAAATGGGATGAACCCAAAAATCCAGGTGGGATCTTCCAACTGAAAGCAAAAAAAAAAACCCAAGTGGAAAAGGACCTTGGAATATTCCCACTGGATCTTTTCCAAGAGTTCCCAGCAGTGTTTGTAACTTGGGGCTCCTTTGGCTGGTTTTTCCTGCTTGGAAAAGGCAAAGGAAGAGGTGGGAAAGCAAATGGGACAAGGCTGGAAGGTCCATCCCAATCCCTGCATCCCTGGGATGGGGCTGTGGCTCCCATTCATCCCTACCCCTCTTTTCAAGGCCCAGAATTTGGGATGGGATTGCTCCCGCACCATCTGTGGGAATGACCTCGCCAGCTGCCTCTGCCAAGCACGAGGAATTGTTGGAATGGGGAAAAACTCAGCTCCGGACCCTTCTGGATGCATTTGATCTTGGATCTGCATCCACCCAAATCCCAGAATAAAGCCAGGAATCTGGATCTGCCCACGGACCCAGGCAGTGGGAGAGGGGAGCAGAGCCCCCCGACCGCAGCAGATTTCAGTTCCTGGAGGCACATCTGGGCTGGATGCGCCGTTCCCTGATTCCAGCCCAAAAATGTGGAGCCAAGATGTGTTCCATGCTCGGAGCCGAGCTGCTGGCAGGGCTGGGAGCGATGAGGGAGGGGGAGCCACGAGCCGGCTGCTGACGGTGAGATCCCGGCACGCCAGATTTGGGATCGCTTTCCCTGTCTCGACGCCCCCTCCTGCTCCCAAATGCCAGAGGGAAGGAATGTCTACACCACAGAGCACGGGATGGTTTTCCTGAGTCCTCCTGGCTTCCTCCTGCACCGCTGGGCCTGTGGATCATGGAAAACGGGAGGATCCATCCTTGTTAAAGCTGGTGTGGACAACGTGGATGTTCTGGATGTTTCCGGCCCCCCCGGGAAGTTTTTATTGAAACTTAATCGATGATGATCTCATCCAAAATCGATAAATCTGTGATAAATTGATAAATCTAAACTGATTCCATGATTTCCTGCTTGTTTCTGTGGGAATCATGTAATCACCATCTGACCTGGAGGCATTTGGAGCTGGATCCATCCTGGGATGATCCTGATGTGCTCCAGTTCTGGGCTGGAATTTGTCCCCTTCCACTAATCCAGGCTGCTCCAAGCCTCATCCAGCCTGGCCTTGGACACTTCCAGGGATCCAGGGGCAGCCACAGCTGCTCTGGGAATTCCATTCCAGTCCTTCCCCACCCTCCCAGCCAGGAATTCCTTCCCAATATCCCATCAAAACCTCACCTCTTCCCGTTTAAATGACCTTGACTGATTTGATAGTGAAGGAAACACAAAATTCACCTCCCAGTGGTTGCATCTCCCAAAAACACGGAGTTATCAAAAAAGGAAAATCCGGGAAGATTGGAACACCATCCCTGGACAAACTATTCCCTAGGACATCTCCAGCGAGCCAGCAGGACCTCACCTGCTCTCCCTCTCTGGGTCTCCACAGATGCCCAGGAGCTCTCCCAGCCCCTCGGGGACACCAGAGCTTCTCCTCCCATCTGTGCCTCTGCCACCGGCTCTGCTCCGCAGCTGGCACCCCTCGGAGCCAGGGAAAGGCTGGGATGGCTTCTGGAAGGAGGAGTCTGGGCAGCTCCTCGACGCAGCTGGAGCAGATGTTGGGAGCCTCGGAGCTCTGGCACGGCTCTGATTCCATGGGGAGCGCATGGAGGAGGGAGGAGCAGACCTGACTGGAACGCCTTCAAACAGGGATGAGACATCCCTCTTGGAAAGATGCTGGAATGTTTCAGCTTGCCACTCAGACCCTCTCCTTTTTCCCTGCTTTTTTCCCGTTTTTTTCCTGGTTTCCAGCTGTGCCGATGAGATTTCACTAGTGAAGTTTTTTGGAGAAGCAAAAACCAATTTTGATTGAAAAGATAAGGGTCAGTGGGATTTTTTTTATTTCATGGTTTTTTTTTTTTTAAATTCCATGGATCTTCATGGAGGTGGAAACCTTCCCATTCAGGAGAGTTTACCTGATTTTTGTGTAATAAAAGAAATTATCTCACTGATTAAAGCCTGCCCTGGACTGTATTTCCAGATCATGGAATGTATTTCTGGATCACAGGATGTATTTCTGGATCATCAGGGAATGACACCACCAATAAAAAGCTCAGCAGAAATTTGTGCCTGCTCTGAGTTAATTTTATTTTATTTTATTTTATTTTTCATGGCAATCGCTGCTGGTGGAATTCTTCTTGGGCAAAGCCAGCCATTCCCTGGAAGGCAAAGGAACAACAATTCCCAGGCTCTGTGGGGTTTTCCCACCCCATGCCTCAGCTGAGGGGTCTCTCCCCTGCTCCACATTTTCCTGTGGGCCACTCCATGGATCCAACAAAGCCTGGAATTCCTGGCTGTGCTGGATCAGTGCTGCCCAAGGTGACGACCACTCTCCCTAAAATCAATTTTCAATTCCGTAATATTCTTACTGGACATTTTCCTGAGGGAAATCCGGGGTCAGGGAGTTGATTCCCTTTGTCCCCAGCTTGATCCTGGCCACAAGAAGGGATCAGCCAGAAGGAATTTGGGGGATGCGATGCCATTGCCATTCCTCTGCTTTCCTGCGGGGCTGGAGCACCTTGGGAGTTGGAATGACACAAATCCTTCTCCTTCCTCACCTGGATCCTCCTGGTGCTGCTGCGGGCTGGAGAGGCTGGAGCGAGTGCAGGAAAGGGAACGGAGCTGGGCAGGGGCTGGAGAATCCCTGAGGGAGCTGGGAAGGGGCTGGAGAATCCCTGAGGGAGCTGGGCAGGGGCTGGAGAATCCCTGAGGGAGCTGGGCAGGGGCTGGAGAATCCCTGAGGGAGCTGGGAAGGGGCTGGAGAATCCCTGAGGGAGCTGGGAAGGGGCTGGAGAATTCCTGAGGGAGCTGGGAAGGGGCTGGAGAATTCCTGAGGGAGCTGGGAAGGGGCTGGAGAATTCCTGAGGGAGCTGGGAAGGGGCTGGAGAATTCCCTGAGGGAGCTGGCGAGGGGGCTGGAGAATTCCTGAGGGAGCTGGGAAGGGGCTGGAGAATCCCTGAGGGAGCTGGGAAGGGGCTGGAGAATCCCTGAGGGAGCTGGGAAGGGGCTGGAGAATCCTGAGGGAGCTGGGAAGGGGCTGGAGAATTCCTGAGGGAGCTGGGAAGGGGCTGGAGAATTCCTGAGGGAGCTGGGAAGGGGCTCAGCCTGGAGAGAAGGGGAGTCAGGGGGGACCTTGTGGCTCTGCACAGCTCCTGCCAGGAGGGGACAGCCGGGGGGGATTTGGGATCTTATCCCAGGGAACAGGGACAGGAGGAGAGGGAACGGCCTCGGGCTGGGCCAGGGCAGGCTTGGGTGGAAACTGGGAAATGATCCAAAGGGAACATCCAGGAGAGCTGGAGAGGGACTGGGGACAAGGGATGGAGGGACAGGACACAGGGAATGGCTCCCACTGCCAGAGGGCAGGGATGGATGGGAGATTGGGGAAATTCCTGTCTGGGAGGGTGGGGAGGGGCTGGGATGGAATTCCCAGAGCAGCTGTGGCTGTCCCTGATCCCTGGCAGTGCCCAAGGCCAGGCTGGATGGGGCTTGGAGCAGCCTGGGACAGTGGGAGTTGTCCCTGTCCATGGCACTGGATGATCTTTTAGGTCCCTTCCAATCCAAACCATTCCATGATAACATTCCTGGAAGGAGAATGTCCAGGTGTTGCTCAGATTCCCCCCGGACTGAACATCTAGGGAGCTTTATTCCCTGGAATGATGGATGTTTGGTTCCAATCCAAGCTAGAACTGGTGACAGCCAAACGAAATCCCCATGGATACCGGTGGGGTGTTGCCATCAGTCAGACCCAGAGCTCTGTGCTCCATTTTTTCTGTTCCCTCCCCACGGAGTCGGCTCCTTTCCAACCTAAATGCTCTCCCGAGGGGTTCTGCCTCCAAATTCCAGTTCTGCCTCCCTTTGGATCACGGCCTTGTCCTTAGGATCAGAGGTCTGTGTTCCACAGGAAGTGTTTTCCATGCAATCTTTCCCTCCTTTCCCTGAGCAGCATTCCCAGGGCCGTGGTGGTCTCGGGGCTCTGGCTGCTCCCAGTGACCCCGAGCTGTGTCCCAAACTCTCTTTTCCCAGCCCGGCACTGGAGAAGGAGCCAGGGCTCTTCATCTCTCGGTCTCAGGGCTGTTCATTGTTCCTGATCTATAAAATTCCTTCTCCTGCCCAGCCGAGGTCGCTCAGCAGGACAGACAGAGGCTCTGCCTGCCCCGGGGCGGTGCTGGGATCTCTTTGTACCCAAAACCACCTGTGCAATATTGACCATCCCTTCCCAATCCCCATCACCTGTGTCGGACACTGAGCTGCCGCTCCAAACCCATCCCAAAGTGCCGCCATCCCAGCAGGAGCTGGAGAACAAGAAGAAGAAGGAGAAAGGCTGGGCACGCCCAGATCCCTCCATCTTGCCCCCTGAACCCCATTCTAAAAACCCCAAAATCTGTTTTTTCACCCCATGACAAATTAATTATTATTCTACTTAGACTTTCGTGGCTTGCAGATCCTCACCCAAGGTTGGTAACTCGCTCCACGGGTCACAACCAAACCCCCAGGGGGCCTGGGCTGTGTGCCAGGGTCCCTGAGCCCCTGGCAGGGTCCTGGCACTCCAGGACAGCCCGAGGGATGTGCTGGGTTCCGACATTGGAGCCCCATCCCCGGAGGGACTCCAAAGCCGTGTGGATGTGGCACTTGGGGACAGGATTCGGTGGTGGCCCCAGGGTGGGGAGTGGTTGGAGTCCACGATCTCGGAGAGCTTTCCCAACCCCAGTGATTCCGTGGTTCCCAGCTTTAGCACTCCGGAGCAGCCGGCTGCCCTCGGAATGTTCTCCTGACCGCTGTGTGAACCCCCTGCTCTCCTGAGGGCTCCCTGACCCCGCTCCGGTGGGTGTGGAGGGGCTGGGATGAATCCAGAGCCAGGAATGTCACCGACACCCTGCACCCTTTGTGTCCGGAAGGAGCGGAATTCTGGGCAAACACCGAGGGAAAGGGAGAGCATCCAACAATTCCCAGCCTTTGTTCCTCCCCCTCATCCCACACCTCCAGGGGCAGCACCTCCATCCCGCCCTCTGGCAAAGAGGGATCCCAGGCTATGGAGCCTGGATTTTCCCATGAGCTCATCTTTCCTCATGATCCCAGGGAGGCTCCAGGCCCTGGAATCCCAGCCGTGGGAAGGAGGGCGGCAGCTCCTGGAATCTGCTTCGTCCCGCATCATTCCAGCTGGAATGGGGGCACATCCAGGATCTCCCTGGAATGGGAACACCGGAGATGGCGCCAGCTGGGTGTGCCCAAGGTGGCGCTCGGGGGGTCCGAGGTGATTCCTTCCCCGCTGAGGGTCTGGAAAATGGGAGCAGGCACCTGGTGCGGGGATTTGACTGCCTTGGGAAGCGTGGGGAATGTGGGAGGTGAGCAGGGCTGGTAAACACAGCATTCCTACCCCCACCCTTCCGGGGAAAACACAAAATCAAGGATTAATAGCAAACAGACAACCCAGCTGTCCGCAGCTCTGCGGTTACCAGGTGATTCCTGCTCCAGACAATCCCAGGAATTGCTGCTCCTATTCCTGCTAAAAATGAGGGAATTGCTGCAAGAATGAAATGCCATAATTTTCCCGAAGTTAGGTTTGGTTTCCAAGATTCCTGGGGAAGGGAAAAGTCTTGTGCAGCAGGTGGGGAACACAGAATTCCCAGTGGGAGAGGCAGGAGGGCCAAGGATTCCTGGGCCAAGGGCCGGGTGCCGATTGGTGCTGGAGCATCCCTTACAGGTGGGCGTATTCCAAGGTGCCCTCACCAGGAAAAACAGGGAATTTCTCCAAGGATTAATGCCTTGAACCCACGGAGATTGGGAGAAATCCAGTTGCTCTGGAGCGAAGCCGATGATTCCACACGGAGCCATTGCTTGCGTGGCACAGGGATTCCAAAGCCGTGTGGATGTGGCACTCGGGGACAGGATTTGGTGGTGGCCCCAGCCTGGGGAATGGCTGGAATCCACGATCTCCGAGGGCTTTCCCAACCCCAGTGGCTGGAGATGTTAATGAATATATGAATATGCAAATGATATGCTAACGAGCCACTGAGGCTGTGCCGGCTCTGGTAAGGACTCGGAGCCTCCTCCAGGCACAATTCCCACCTCTCCTGCTTTCCCTGCCCCTCATCCCGAGGCTTCCCCGTCCCCGTGCCTCGGGATGCAGCCTGGAATTCCAGAACAAAGCTCTCCAGTCCCTTCCCAGCCCGCTGTCCTGTTGGGTGGCAGCCTCCCAGCCCTGCTCCCGAGGCTGGGATGCAATCCAAGCCTGGAGGGGGGTGCCTGTTTTCCAGAGAATCCCTGGGAGACTCCGTAGTTCTCCCTCCAGTCTTTCTTCCCTTTTTCTTTTCATTTTTTTTCCCCTTTTTTTTTTCCTTTTTTTTTCCCTCCTCGGTTTCAATTATTTCCCTTTGTGAGAGGGAACAACATTCCTACGGAATGGGGGCCTGAGAGCTCGCAGAGCAGAGCCTTAAAATCCACATGGGTGGCTCCCAGGCGGAGGGAAATGAAGGAGGAGGGAATTTTGGGATGTGCCCTCTCCCTCGGTGGCATTCCCAGCTGTGCCACGATGTGACACTGAAGGCAGATCCCTAAACCAAACGGGATCCTCTCACTTCCCAGCAGGAATTGGAAGCAGGGATGGATCATGGAGGGAAGACAGGGAGCACAGGGGAAGGACAAAATAATGAAAAATAAATCCAGGGAGTTACGGGGATGCCTCAGGTTTAGATTTTATATTTTCAGATTCTGTGCTGCTTTAGTGTGTGGGTCTGGGTTCATATTATGGGATGGAGAGCTCTGTGCCCAGAGCAGGGAGACAAAACAATTCCTGCTCCAGCTGGGCACCAAGGACAAATGAGCCCAATCTCAGCCCAGGAGCACAAACCCCGTGGGCTGGAGAGAGAAAAACAAGCAGGGTGGGAGTGCCTGGGCTAAAGCTGGGCTGGGACAATGAACTGCAAGGTGGGAATGGAGCAGAGCTGATCCCAGGGAGAGACCCCGGGAGCGCTCGGGCATTTTGGGGCCATTTTGGAATTTGGGATGTTGCTGAGATCGGGAGCTCCAGGCCCAGGTGTGAGGGAGAGGCTGGAGAGCTGCAATCCAGGGAGCGCCTGGCACCTGCGCTTCAGCTTCCTTATCCCTGGGGGAAAGGTGCTTGGAATTCTGGAATTTTCCCTGGAATTCTGCAGGGGACGTGCTGTGCTGGCCCTTCCCTCCTCCTTGAAGAAGTGGTGTGAGCTGTGGTTTTTCCCTGATCCTAATCATTCCCACCGCTGGAATAAATCTCCTCCAGCTGCCATGTGTGCGCCCGCCACAGAGGCCTCAGCAGCTTCCTGCAGGCTCTGCTTTCCCAAGGCTCAGCAGCTTTTCCAGCCCTGGGATCCCGTGTCCTGCAGGAGGGACCACCCAGCAGCTCCTCTCCCTTTGTTCCACTGGGATGCAGGGTGGGAGAGGCTGGAGCTGCAGGTGAATCCCACCCAGGAGGATTCCAGCCTGGAGGAGAGAGACTTTGGAGTCCTGTCCAGGGCCTGGAGGGGCTCCAGGAGAGCTGGGGAGGGACTGGGGACGAGGGACAGAGGGACAGGACACAGAGAATGGCTTTGAGCTGAAGGAGGGGAGATTTGGATGGGATATGGGGAAGGAATTCCTGGCTGGAGGGTGGGGAGGGGCTGGGATGGAATTCCCAGAGCAGCTGGGGCTGCCCCTGGATCCCTGGCAGTGCCCAAGGCCAGGCTGGGTCTTGGAGCACCTGGGACAGTGGGAGGTGTCCCTGCCATGGCAGGGGTGGCACTGGATGATCCTTCAGGTTTCTTCCAATCCAAACCCTTCTGGAATTCCACGATCTGGCAATTCAGTATTTCCCAATTCAATATTTCCCAGTGGCTGCTGAGCCATCCCAGTTACGGATTTCCTATGGATGCTGCACTAAACGGAGCCTTTGGGAAAGCATCCTGGCTGTAAAGGACATTTAAATATCCCTGTGTGCCTCAAAGGAAGGAGCTCCAGGGCAGCAGCCACAAAAGAAGGGCAGAAGGATCAGGGAGTTATGGAAGCTGGAAAGAGCTCCAGGAAGGAGCTCTGGAATCCAAGCTCCTGTTCCGTGCAGGGCCAGCTCAGGGATTTCCAGTGGGAAAACCTCCGGGAGTGGAGATTTCCCAACCCCTCTGGACACCCTTCTGCAGTGTCCCAGTGTCCTAAGGATCCAAACAACACCACAGGAAGGAAAAACATCCCTGACAGAGAAAGGCAGCTGAGCTGGAATTCCCAATCCCTAACATTTTAACTGATAGGAGGAAAATACAAATCCTGAGGAAGAGGAGATTCCCACAGGGAAAAGCAGGCTCGTTTTTCTGGGGAGGTGAGCCTGGTTGCACCAGACACCCTGATCCTGTAAATAGATTTAAATTGCCCCTCACAGAAGGAAATTCCCAAATTCACTGCATCCCAAACCGAGCGGGCCTGGCCTGCAGGAATGAAGCGGGAGCAGGGAATAATCCCAGGGCACTCAAGAGTGGCAAACACAATCTGTCACAATCCCTGGCTCTCCCAAATCCCAGCTCCAGCTGGAAGGGCTCTGGTTTCCCATCTGCAGCAGGCATTTCCAGCAGCTTTCCACGCTGGTGTCTCCCAGGAGCATCAAAGAGGATCCAGCAGGGAGGAAAAGCCATTCCCAGCTCCCTCTGCTGCTGACAGTGCTGGGAGGTTTTGGGGCAGAACACGAGGATCCCTTTTTCCAACCTCCCCCCTGGATTTTGGCAGTTTCATTGGAGCTGTGTGGAATTGTTTCCCTCTCCCAGTAAATCCGACTGGCCCCTCCCTGGTCCTGTGTCAGGGGCTGGTTTTAGGAGGGATGGGAGGTTTTGGAGCAGCTCTGGAAGGACTAAACCAGATTTTGTGTGGGTGTGGAATTAGATAAGCTTTAACTGAGTCGCTGTCACCTGTTTTTAAGGAATTAATGCAGGGATTGGGAAGACTCTGGAGCAAACGAGGAAGGAGGGACCAGGATTTGTCCCATTTTATGTCAAACCCTGGAATTCAATTTAGTAGACAATAGGGGATCTCTCGAATTCCAGCAGAATTCCGGGGGTGACTTCTGCTGTCCATACAGAAGTAGCAGGAGTTAAAATAAGATCAGGTCATTTAAATATCCATGTGGGGCTGGAAAAGGTGGAATTTCTGTGGCCTTTTACATCAGGGGCTGAAGGAAGAGAGGACGAGGGAAGGAGAGGGGGTGCAGGGGTTGAGTTGAAGAGGGGGGGATTTATTTGGAGGTAAGGAAGGAGGGTTTCCAATCAGGGTGGTAAAACACCGGGATGGATTTCCCACAGGAATTGGGGTTGTCCCATACCTGGCAGTGCCCAAGGCCAGGCTGGAGCAGCCTGGGACAGTGGGAGGTGTCCCTGCCATGGCAGGGTGGCACTGGATGGGCTTCCAGGTCTTTTCCAGCCCGAACCGGTCTGGGATTCTTTTTTTGCAGCCTTCCAGAACCTGGAGGGAGCTACAAGAAAGATGGAGAGGGACTTTCTCCAAGAGCCTGGAATGCCAGGATGGGGGGGAATGGGTTCAAACTGAAAACCAGCCGGGTGGGATGGGGCACTGGGAGGGTGAGGAGGCCCCAGCACAGGTTCCCAGAGCAGCTGGGGCTGGCCCTGGATCCCTGGCAGTGCCCAAGGCCAGGCTGGATGGAATTCTGACCCGCCTGGAGTGGTGGGAGCTGTTCCTGCCCTGGGATTTTCCCTCACTCCCAAGGCCCGGCCGCGCCGACCCAGCGCGCGCTCTTGGGGTGGGAATTGTGGGAAGTGCGAATTAAATTCCACTGGGAATGTCACTGAATTAAATCCCAGTCCCGCTGGGATTGCCCGTTTCCCACAGAAGTTCTGCCCTGTCCCAGCTCAGGCTCTCTCTGTCCTGCCCTGAGCTGGACGTGCCCCTCCAGGATTCCAGGAAAAGTCCAGGAAGGATTTTTCCAGGCACCTTGCTGTCCCAGTTGTGTCCTTACCCACCCCTCCATTCCAGGCTCTTCCCACTGCTGGAGAATAAACCCAGGAGTGCCAAATTCCAGCCCGGACACCCTCTGGAATGGGTGGGACCTGCTCCAGAGGCTTCGTGCAGCCCGGGGAGCAGAGCCCTGGGAATTTCCAAGGCCGGGATGAAGCAAGGGGACTTGAAAGGGATTGTAGGAGCTCCAGGGAATGTCCTCATGCTGCAGCTCCTAAATCTCGTTAATTGTGGTACTAATTAAGGGCTGGGTTATTAAATTATCTCTCCGCTCTGGGAAGAAAACAAACAAAGGATTTCCATGGAGCCTTTAAATCTGGATTCCTGAAATGTGTGTCCCATCTGGCCGGGGCACTGGGAACAACCCCCCGGGTGTGTTCCGTGTGGGGATGAATCCCAGGACAGCCCGAGGGAATTCCCAAGGGAATCCCACAAAACCAGCCCCTTTTAGAGGCACTTTTATGGCCCTGCCACCAGCAGCTGGAGATGTGAGAGGCAGCTGGGTTTGGATCCATGGGCGGATATTCCTGGGAAGGCTGCAGTGCCCTTTCTGGGCAGCGTATCCCAAAAATCTCATCTGGGACCAGGGAGCATTAAAAGCAGGGATAAGGAGGGAAATCCCAGGCTGGAGCAGGGAGTGAGCTGGTTTCAACACTCCAACGCTCCAGAGGATTTCCAGCTGGCTGCCCTCGCTCCATCCTTAAATATTTGAGGATCCAGGCAGTGGAATTGCAGGATTTCCAGGGGCTGCTGCACATGGGAGGCAGATGAGGGACTTGGGGAGAGGGAAAAGTGCAAGGCAGGGCTTGAAAAAGGGAAAGACAAAGGAAGGAATTGCTGAGGAGTAAATCATGGAAAACTGCTGAGGAAAAGGGTTGGAAGGAGTAATTCCGTTATTTGGGATTCCCAACCCCACAGCTCTGTTGTGAGCTGGAAAAGGGATTTATGGAAAAGCATCAGGGGTCCTGGTGGGAATGGGGGGGTCATGGACCAGCACTGCCCAGTTTGGGCCTTCCCAGGAGAGGAAATCCATGGAAACACTGGAGGGAGCCCAGTGAAGGGCCACAGGCATGGCTGGAGGCTGGAGCAGGATGTTGGAGGGATCTGGAATTGCTCTGCCTGGAGAAGATCCGGGACAGAGGTTCCTCACATTGATGATCCAGAGGTTTCCAGTTCCTGGGACAGAGCAGGGCTGGGATTTCTCCTGGAGAGCCCAGGGAAGGAGGCAATAGTTGGATTTGGGGTTCATGTTTTAAAAACAACCTCAACTGGCCAGAACAGCAGCAGAGCCAGGGAATTCTGTTCCACTTCCCACCAAATTTAGGATGAGGGAAGAGAAAAAAAACCTGAATTTCCAAACCCCTGCCAATTCCTTCCTTTTCCACTCTTTCCTTACTTTGTGCTACTGGGAAGAGGCACGGGAAGCCTCCAGCTCTCCTTGATTCTGGATTTTTTGTTGTGTACTTGTAGGGCATTTTGGGAATTGTAATTCTGGATTTTTAGGGTTTTTGGGAATTGCAGTTCTGGATTTTTAGTTGTGTATTTGTAGTGTTTTTGGGAATTGTAATTCTGGATTTTTAGGTATTTGGGAATTGCAGTTCTGGATTTTTAGTTGTGTAGTTGTAGGGTTTTCAGGAATTGAAATTCTGATTTTTGATTTTTACTAGTGTATTTGTAGGTTTTTTGGGAACAGCAATTCTGGACTTTTAGTTTTGTAGTTGTAGTGTTTTGGGAATGGCAATTCTGGATGTTTAGAGTTTTGGGAATTGCGATTCTGGATTTTCAGTTGTGTATTTGTAGGGTTTTTGGGAATTGTGGGCCTTTATTCTTTGGAATTTTTCGGTTGGATACCAGGAAAAGGTTCTTCCCCCAGAGGCACTGAACAGGTTCCCTGAACAGGGAATGGCACATTCCAAGGGGGAATTCCAGGCTCAGGGAGGGTTTGGACAATGCTCCAAAGCACAGGGTGGGGTTGTGGGGCAGGGGTGGGAGGAGAATCCTTGTGGGTCCTTCCAATTCAGGATATTCCCTGATTTTTCTGGTCAGGCTCCAATCCTCCCTTCCCAAATCCCGGGTGAGATTCCTCCAGCCCTTCCTTGTCCATTTCCCCCAGCCAGATTGCTCCCGAAAACCCGAGCTGCTCCTTTCCCAGGCTGGATATTCCATCCTCCAAAAAATCCCCCAAAACCAAACTGGGAGCGGGGTTGTGACCTCATTCCCTTCATTCCCGAGCCCTTTGCTCCCAAAAAACAGCCCCTGTTTGTTTTCCTGTTTGTTTGTTGGCCTATTTGGAGGGAATTTTCAGCCTGTTTTCTTTTCCAGAGGGGTGGGAATTCCAAAGGCCTCCACAGAGCCTCCTTTAAAACCAGCCCAGGAATTCCCTCCCACCTTCCCACTCCCAGACAGGACAGAAACAGGGAAATAAATAAATCCCTGGATCCAAACAAGTCCCTATTCTGGTGTAAATCCTGGGATCTGTGAAATTCCTCACCGGAGCAGCAGCTGGCCCCAGGCTCTGACATCTCCAGGGATTTTCCTCTGGATGCATAGAAAGGGGATAAAGGGAGTGGGGCTTTGTTTTCCATCCCAAATGATTCCATGAGTTTGCCTTAGCCTTTGCCCACTCCCAGTCCTTTTATCTGGGAATGATCCAGGAGCAGATTCCAGTATGAACTATTCCATGATTTTGCAGTTCAATAAATCCAGGGATAGTTTTAGGCTGAGTTCCTTGGATTTCCCCCCTTTCTTTCTGTGTCAGATCTCCTTCTCCATAAACCAGGATCCCAGCCCTCGACTCTGCCCATGGAAAACTTCCAGCTTCCATCCTGCTCCTGCTCAGCACAGGAACCAAATTCCATGAATTCGAGTTGCACCTGAAGGAAGAGTGGGAATGCAGGTGTTGAAGGAAAGGTGGGAATGGAGCTCTTGAAGGAAGAGTGGGAATGGAGCTCCTGAAGGAAAGGTGGGAATGGAGCTCCTGAAGGAAAGGAGGGAATGCAGCTCCTGAAGGAAAAGTGGGAATGTAGGAAGTAAAGGACAGGTGGGAATGGAGCTCCTGAAGGGAAGATAGGAATGCAGCTCCTGAAGGACAGGTGGGAATGTAGCTCCTGAAGGAAAAGATGGGAATGCAGCTCCTGAAGGGAATGTGGGAATGCAGGAGGTAAAGGAAAGGTGGGAATGTAGCTCCTGAAGGAAGAGTGGGAATGCAGGAAGTGAAGGACAGGTGGGAATGGAGCTCCTGAAGGAAAGCTGGGAATGGAGCTCCTGAAGGAAGAGTGGGAATGGAGCTCCTGAAGGAAAGCTGGGAATGCTCCCTGACTCTGTGGGCTTGGCCAAGGTCCCTCCTTGGTGCTCCAGAGCAGCTCCTGTGTCCCACAGCTCCGCTTTGGATCCATCCAGACCCTTGGATGCTGCTGGGAGCTCTGGGTGCTCCCATCCCACCCTGGGAATTGTGCTGGGGGCAAGGAGAGGCTGTGGAATCACCGAGGGTGGAAAAGATCTCTGATGCCATCGAGCCCAGCGCTGCCAAGGCCACCACAGATCCGTGTCCCCAAGTGCCACCTCCCGGGATTTGAGTCACCAACACAGAGCCACCAGCATGGAGCAGGACTCCCTGGAGACATCCCAGCTGGAGAGCAGGGGGAACTGGGAATGCTGTGCCAGGCGGGACACGGAGCTCCTTGGCCATACCTGGGAAGAGGGAAAGAGGCCCAGGGCAGGTTTGGGAGCGTCCCTGCAGGGTCAGGGCTGGGAAATGCTCCCAGGAATGCTGAGTGGGAAAAACCCTCCTGAGAAAATGGAAAAAAGTTCAATAGAGGAGCACAGAGCAAAGGTTGTCACAGCCACTCAGCCAGGAGGACACTTCTCTCCAGGGACACCCCTTAATTACCCTTAATTCCATCAGCCCTCTGCACATTCACAGACCTCAGGCACAGTGAGCGTTCCCCAAACTCCTTCACACGTCCCAGGAATTGTTTGGCAACGGCTTCTCCTTGGTTCCACCTTTTTGGAGCACGCACATTCCTTGGCTCTGCTTTCAGTCCTTTTTTATCATCCCCTCCAGTTTGGGGTCTGGCCCACGCTGCCCTCAGAGGGCGAGTGCTGATGGCTGGCAGATGTGTCCAGCTGTGCTCACCCCATCTGCACTGGGTGTTCGCCCATCCCAGCAGGCACTGTGACACAAGCACGCTCATTTTAACATTTAAAACTTTTTAACCTCCCAGCAGGCATTGTAACACGAGCACACTTATCTGCCATTTCACTGAGCCTAATGGACAGCAGAAATAAAAACAAACAACTTTTAACAAAGTTCCTTTGACACCCACCTATAGAATCAATTTCAGTATTTGTGAAAAGCCAGTATTAAACCATATATCTATAACACACACTGATATCTGCCATTTCACTGAGCCTAATGAACAGCAGAAATAAAAATTATATCTTTATAACAAAGTTCCTTTAACACCACACATGTAAAATCCATGTTAATATTTGCAAATTGCCAATATTATAATGTGTGTCTGTAACACAGATCAGCTATTTCACTGCTGTGTCCAAGCTGAATTAACAAGAGAAACAAAACTTATCTTTATAGCAAAGCTACTTTAACAGCACACCTTAAAATCCATGTCAGTATTTGCAAACAGCAATATTATAACCATGTGTCTATAACACACGATCATGGCTATTTCACTAATGTTAAGCTCAATCAACAGGAAATAAAACTATATCTTTATAACAAAGTTCCTTTAACACCACACCTATAGGATCCATGTCAGTATTTGCGAAAAAGCAATATTAAACCTGTGTGTCTGTAACACACACTGATATCGGCCATTTCACTGACATGTCCAAGCTATTAACAAGATAAACAAAATCAATACATTTATATCAAAGTTCCTTTAACACCTTACATATCGAATCCATGTCAATATTTGCAAAAAGCAATATTATAAAGTGTGTCTGTAACACAGATCAGCTATTTCACTGCTGTGTCCAAGCTTAATTAACAAGAGAAATAAAATCTATATCTTTATAGCAAAGCTACTTTAACAGCACACCTATAGAATCCATGTCAATATTTGCAAAAAAGCAATATTATAATATCTAGCTATAACACACACTGATATTGGCTATTTCACTAATGTTAATCAACAACAGAATTAAAAACAATATCTTTATAACAAAGTTCCTTTAACACCACACCTATAGGATCCATGTCAATATTTGCAAAAAAGCAATATTATAATGTGTGTCTGTAACACACACTGATATCAGCTATTTCACTGCCGTGTCCAAGCTTAATTAACAAGAGAAACAAAAAATTTATAGCAAAGCTACTTTAACGCCCCACATATAACATAAATTTCAGTATTTGTGAAAAGCCAATATTAAACCATGCATCTATAACACACACTGATATCAGCCATTTCACTAATCTTAATCAACAACAGAATTAAAAACGATATCTTTATAACAAAGTTCCTTTAACACCACACCTATAGAATCCACGTCAATATTTGCAAAATGCCAATATTATAAAGTGTGTCTGTAACACAGATCAGCTATTTCACTGCCGTGTCCAAGCCTAATTAACAAAAGATATAAAACCTTTATAGCAAAGCTCTTTTAACACCACACATTTAAAATCCATTGAAATATTTGCAAAAAGCAATATTATAATGTGTCTGTAACACACACTGATATCAGCTATTTCACTGCTATGTCCAAGCTTAATTAACAAGAGAAACAAAAACTATATAGCAAAGCTACTTTAGCAACCCACCTATAGAATCCATGTCAATATTTGCAAAAAGCAATATTATAACATGTATCTATAACACACACTGATATCAGCTATTTCACTGCTATATCCAAGCTTAATTAACAAGAGAAATAAAATCTATACATTTATATCAAAGTTCCTTTAACACCACACCTATAGGATCCATGTCAATATTTGCAAAATGCCAATATTATAATGTGTGTCTGTAACACACATCAGCTATTGCACTGCTGTGTCCAAGCTTAATTAACAAGAGAAACAAAATCTATATCTTTATAGCAAAGCTCTTTTAACGCCCCCCTATAGAATAAATTTCAGCGTTTGCAAAGAGCAGAATCCCAACGTGTGTCCATAGCGAAGCGTCAGGAGTGGAGCCTCCTGCGCTCCTGGGCTGGGGCTGTGCCTGGAGCCTCAGGAGCTCTGTGGGAACCCTGAGCAGCTTTTCCTGCCCCTGATTCCTCCCGCTGATCCCAGCTCCGCAGCCATTCCCGGCGGGTTCCAGGACAATGCTGCTCTTGAGGAGCGGGAGGGGGAATTCCAGGATCAGCAGAGTGTTTGTGCTCCTGGGCCTCCAAGGACAGGGCCTGGACTTCTTGTCCTGTTCAGAACACACTGGACTGAGGGTTTGTTTGTTTTTGTTTTATTTTCATGGAATGGTGTCAGTTTTGCCAGGGAAAAGCACGGAGTGGAGTCACTGGAGCTGTAAACAGGGGAGGAGCTGAGGTTCCATCCTTCCTGGGGAGAACACAGGGAAAAGGAGGCAGAGGGAACAAGGAGAGAGCCAGGAGGGGATGGGGTTGGGCTGTCCGTCTCTGCTCCCACACACCCAGGATGGTTCTGGCACGCTGGGCCTCAAAAGATGAGTCTGGACTCTGGGTTTTTTCGGTCTTCAGAATTGTTTATTGTTTCTTACCTACAAAGTCCCTTCTCTGCCCGACCTGGATCTGACCAGCAGGGCAGCCAAAGGCACTCTGAGCACCCCCAAGGCGGGCACATCTTTTATAACAAAAACTACGGATATCAGATTTACCTTTTATCCCCAATACCTGTCACCCTCGTCACCCAGTGCACCCTCAGCCCAGAGCAATCCCCAAGTGCCAACACCACAGCAGGAGATGGATGACAAGGAGAAGAAAGAAGAGCCTTGTGACACGCCCTGATTGCTCCATCTTGTCTCCACAACCCCCCTGTACCCAAACCCCAAAATCTGGGATTTACCCTATAATTATGTCTTCCTTCCACCATTCACACCCCAGTGATTCCCACAGGTTCCATCTCCTCATACACAGGTGGCACATCCCTGATGGATCAAAATCCATCCACCAAGTGCTTCTGGCAGCATTCCAAGGCCCCCGAGCCCCCCAAGGGTTCTCTCGGTAGCTCTGGACATCAGGAGGGATGGGCTGAGCTCCCACAGGAGGGAGGGCTGGAGCCTCCTGGGATCCAGGCTGGAAGGAGCTGGAAAGATGTTCCCGGCTTAAATTAGAGCTGAGCTTGAGTGGGCCTGGCTTTGGTGAGGGGCCCTGGAAGGGGATCCGGCAAATCCAGTCAGGCAGAGAAGGGGGAAAAAGGCAGGAAAGAACTCTTCTCCCACTTTCCCAGGGATGAGGATTCCTGGCACTGGCTGACCTGACCCTCACAGCACAAACTGTGGATCCAGAGCCAGTGATCCATGGCTGACTCCCTAAAAAGGGAGATGGGATGGAATTCCATGGATGGCAGGGCTGAGGGAGCAGCTGGGGCCCTACTGGGAGGCCCTGCTTGGATCATGGAATCATCCCAGAATGGTTTCAGGCCCTGGGATGGAATTCCCAGAGAAGCAGGGGCTACCCCTGGATCCCTGGAAGTGTCCAAGGCCAGGCTGGATGAGGCTTGGAGCAGCCTGGGATAGTGGGAGGTGCCCCTGCCCATGGAATGGGCTTTGGGGTCTTTCCCGACAGAAAAATTCCAGGATTCTCTGATTCCCACCCTGAATTACTCTCTGGAGAGGTTTTACAAGGATGTCACAAGATCTCTTCACCTCAATGTGTTATTTCAGCATTCCATGGGAAGTGGCAATCCCCAGGGATGATTAGTCCAGAGGGAATTTAAAGGAGAGGAATTATTCTCCCTGGATTGGCAGCACCCTGCTTCCCAAATCGAGACCACCAATCCAGAGGGATGCTTAGAGCATCATCCAAGGAGAGGAAGTTCATCCCTGAGGGGGAGATTTGCAAAGGAAAAAAAGGGAAAACTGAGGGAGGTGACGACCCTGGAGGTGAAATTCCAAAGGGATCCCCCACAGTTCCCTCTGCCTTTGTGCCCTTTCCCTCTCCTGGAGGTCGGGCTTTTTGGGATCCACATGAAGAAGTGGGAGAGACTTCCCTGGATGTGGTTTCTTTCCTGAGGGGAGCTGTGGGCAGGTCCCAAAGCCCACATGGAGAGGGAGCAGTGAAGATCCACGAAGAGGCCCCAGATCCGCTCTCCTCGTTATTCCAGGAGGAGAATTCCCAGCTCGGGGCACGGCTCTGTCCCTGTAATTGCTCGGTGAGTGCATTAGAGCCCTGCTCTTCCTTGGGAGCCGTTCTCTTTTGTCTGGATGCCGCTTTTCCATGGAGAGGGAGGATCCAGAGCTGGCTGCTGGTCTTACATCCCGAGATTCCCGCTGGGCGCTCCCTGCCGGGGGTGGAACAAATGTCTCTGGGAAGAGCTGCTGCTTCTCCAGCCTCTGGCAGCGTCTCCAGGAGGAACTGGCAGGAGAGCAGCACCCCAGGGGCTGAGGGGGATTAAACCTGAGCTCAGGCCAAGGGCTGAGTCTGCTTAATCTCCTGATTAAATCAGGGAACGTGGCTGGGGGACTTCATGGAATTTGTCGCCATGGAAGGGGCCCTGGAAAGCCAAATTTAGGAGGAGTGGAAATCCGTGGATTTGCAGAGCCAGGGGTTCTTGGAGTAAAGGCTTGTCAGTGGAAAAACTGGTGGTTATTAATGATCACATTCCTAATTAAAATCCTTGGATTGTCGCTGGTGCTGCAGGAGCTCAGCATTCCTGGGAAAAGGGGTGGCTTTTTTCCCTGCTTTCACAGTTTGTGGGGAGAACGTGGAGGATCCTGACTCTGCCTGGAGCCTCAGGATAGGGAAAACAAAACAAAACAAAAAAGGGATATCAACCCATGGATATAAATTCATGGATACCAACCCATGGATATCCATCCATAGATATCAACCCATGGATATCAACCCATGGATATAAATCCATGGATATCAATCCATAGATATCAACCCATGGATATCAATCCAGGGATATCAATCCATAGATATCAACCCATGGATATAAATTAATGGATATCAATCCAGGGATATCAATCCATAGATATCAACCCAGGATACAACCATGGATATCAACCCATGGATATCAATCCATGGATATCAACCAGGATATCAACCATGGATATAAATTCATGGATATCAACCCATAGATATCAATCCAGGGATATCAATCCAGGGATATCAATCCATAGATATCAACCCATGGATATAAATTCATGGATATCAATCCAGGGATATCAATCCATAGATATCAACCCATGGATATCAACCCATGGATATCCATCCATAGATATCAACCGAGGGATATCAATCCAGGGATATGGATATGACAGACTCAGAGAGAGGATGGAGAGGGATGGAGATCCCGGATACACCTGGGACCCTCTGGCTCTAGGGAAGGCAGAACTTCCTCTTTTCTGGATCTGTCTGAAGGGAAAATTCAAGCCCAGGAGGAATCCCAGGATTCATGCCAGTGGGATGCAGACCACCCTGGAGAAGCATCCCCTTTTCCTTTGCTTCCCAATGAAGGAAGGGTGTGGGGCAAGGTGAAGTCAGGGACACGTCCCTGGGATCTCTCCTCCTGCAGAGTAATGAAAAATTCAGGAGCTTCAGACAAAGGAAAGGGAATCTCTTCCCATCCCCACTCCCTGGCTTCCCTTGGAATATTATCCCCGGAGCTCAGCAGGGTTGGCTGAAGGATACAAGCAAATTACCATTAATTGGCTTTTAATTGGCTTGGAATATTTTTCTTTTCCATTTTTTGACAGCTCCCCAGCTGCGCAGAGTCCTGGAATTCCTTCTCTTTGTTTTGGCCAGGAAATATTTTAGAATGGAATGGGAACGAGAATTTTCCCTCTTTTGGGACAAATCAGAGTGTTATTCCTGGCTGGCATCAGCTGGGATTTTGGTGAGCTTCCTGCTGAACCTGCTCTGCTTTTCCACGGGCTGGTTGTGGAGAGTTTTGCAGAGAAAATCAGAAATTTTGGGTTAAAAGAGGGGTCAGGCTCTGAATATTGCAACTTCCAGAATATGAAGGGAATAACTCAACATCCCAGAGAAATTTGGGTTGGGAGGGTTCATTAGGATCATTCCATGGGCAGGGACACCTCCTCCCGCTGCCCCAGGGTGCTCCAGCCTGGCCTTGGGCACTGCCAGGGATCCAGGGGCAGCCACAGCTGCTCTGGGAATTCCATCCCAGCCAGGAATTCCTCATTCCCAATCTCCCACCCATCCCTGCCCTCTGGCAGTGGGAGCCATTCCCTGTGTCCTGTCCCTCCATCCCTTGTTCCCAGTCCCTCTCCAGCTCTCCTGGAGCCCCCTCAGGCCCTGGCAGGGCTCTGAGCTCTCCCTGGAGCCTTCTCCTCTCCAGGGGAACATTCCCAGCTCTCCCAGCCTGGCTCCAGCCCTGCAGCAGCTCCGGGCCCTCCTCTGGACCTGCTCCAACAGATCCATGTCTTTCCCATTCTGGAGATGTGGTGATTCCCACCCTTCTGCTGTGGCCAGGCTCGCTCCTGGTCTCTCAGCTGGGCTTCTTCCCTTGGTGGTGGCACCAGGAATCTCCCAGATTTTCAGGGAACAAAGGATCTTTAACCTCTAATTCAAGGGAATTTTCCATGTTTCCTGAATTTTCAAGGGAATCCTGCCTGGGAAGAGGGAACAAAATAAGCATGGATTGGGTTTAATTCACCTGTTGAAGGTATCCAGGTGGATATTCCCGTGAGAGCAGTTGGTGCTCCCATAAATACCTTGGGAAGTTGGTGTGACGAGGAGAAAGGGAATTTGGAAAATGCCATCCGTAACAATTCCAGGGATGATTCAGGAGTGCCAAGCACCAATTTCTACAGGATTTTATATGGATTTAGGCCTTGAATCCCTTCTGGGTTCTTGGGAATCTCCCCTGTGGATTGGGCTGGATGTAAACATGGCAAGGACAGGGAAAGGCGCAAAGGGAAATGTTTGGAGATGGCTGGAATTTTTTGGGTGTCCAAAGCCCTGAGAACAAGAACAAAGCCCCCTCGCTCTGCTCCAGAGAGAGATTCCATGAAATCTCCTGATTCTGGGGGATGGAAAAGCTTCTCCTGCCCTGCACAGGGCCGGTGAAGCTGGAGATGTAATAAATATATGGAATTTACTGGGGAAAAGGACTTTATCGAGGAAATGAATAATTTCAGACAGCATAAACTGATCGGAGATGTTTGGAGACGGAAGCTGCCCATGGAATTGGGTTTGATCCAGAAGATAATCCAATCAAAGGATAAAAATAAGGTTGTTTGTTACCTGTTGTGGAAGAGTTGTCTGGGCACAGAATGAAAACCAGTTTTGTCTCTGTAAGAAAATTCTCCAAACAGCCTCTTGTGGATTTATGGGATTGAAAAGAAATGGGATAATTTAATCCCCAGATTTGACCTCAGTGATGTCACTGTCCCTCAGTGTCCCCCAGGTCTCCGCTGTGCTGGGTTTGGGCACAGCAAGAGAATCCAGTTGGATTAAAATTTGGGAGTCAATTCCAGAGCTGACATTCCCAGAATTTCAGTCGTTTAGAGGCGTGGAGACCTTGATGTCAAACTTAAAGGAATATTAACATTAACATTAACATTAACATTAATACTAATACTACTACTATATTATTATTATTATTATTATTATTATTATTATTATTAATAATAATAATAATAAAAATAATATTAATAATAAATATTCTTATTTTTATAGTGCTTTGTGAAATTATTGGAAACAAACCTTTATTGGGAATCATCCTGGATTTCCAGCACGTTCCGGTTTTGACTGCAAAAACCCCAAGTCCTTTTCTCTGAACCAATCCTTTTTTGCAATTTTCCCATCTCACAGAACCCCCTTGTGTTTCGGGACCCTCCCCAGGACTCCCATTCTCCAGATCTTGGATGCACACAGGGATTTATGGAAGTGCCTTGACCCCAATCCCACACCAAGGTCTGGGAAGGTGTTGGAGGGAGGATGAACGGACCAGGCAGGACAGACCCAAATCCAAGAGAAGCCAAAACCTCCAAACATTGCTGGGATGAACAGTGGGACTGGGGGAACGAGGGATTTTCAGCATTCCCTTGGCAGCATTCCAGCTGTTTTAACACTGGAATTTTTTTTTGCCTGAAACCCAAGACTCCGTTCCCCCCATCCCTCAGCTGTTTTTGTCAAGGGAAACGATTCAGAAAGTTGTTTTTCCTTTGGATCCTGCTGGCAGATAGGAGCTGACAAAGGGAATGTGCACAATAACAAACAACAAGAATTGTTTTGGATGGGATGGATCCCTCGGGATTGGTCTCGTGTCTTCTTCCCCTTCGCCTTTTCCCCGCCAGTCACTCCCTCAAATAACTCTTGCTGCCCTTCAGGCTTTGCTGGTTCCTCTGAATTTACTGCGGTTTTTCCATGAGAATTTTGGAAAATTCAGGATTCTGCTCCTGGAGTCCTGTGGCTGTTCCCAGGGAGGGTGCATTTCCTCCAAAATCCAAATGAAATTTCCAGTCCTCAAGGGGCAGCTGCAGCTTCTCTGGGAATCTGGTCCAGGGTCTCCCCACGTTCCCAGGGAAGGATCCCTTCCCAAGATCCCATCTAAAGCTACTCCCTTTCAGCCTGAAGCCATTCCCCGTGTCCTGTCCCTCCATCCCTTGGAAATTTTCTCTCTCCATCTTTCTGGTGGCTCCTTCAGGTCCTGGAAGGCCACAGTGAGGTCACCCCAAAGATTCTCCTCTCCGGCTGAACATTCCCAATTCTCCCAGCCTGTCCTCATAGGGAAGGTTCTCCATCCCTCTCATATCCTCCCCAAACTCACAGGAACTGCATCCACTGGGAATGAGCAGCCTTTCAAAAGAGAGTTCCAGGTCCAACAGGGCCTTTCAAAACAAAAGTTCCAGATTCCTCCTTTGCCACGGTGATTTCCCTGCCTTGCCATCTCCCAGACAGGCTCAAATACATCCATGGAATATTGCACGCGTTGTTTGGCTGCTGGAACTCAGGGGTAGACTCGGGATGGACTCATGGAATGGCCTGGTTGGCTGCACCCCTGGCTGAAGCCCCTCATCCCCCCCCACCCAAACCAGCTCAGAACGTGCTTTGTGATCCACCTGCTGCTGCAGGGAAACCATTCCCCATCCCTGCATCCCGGAGAATTCCTGCAGAGAGCCCGAGCAGTGCTGCATGTGGACTCCAGCTGTTTGTCAGCACTTTGGCACACCCCAACCCTTCCCCTCTCCAAGGGCTGGTGATTCCAAACAGACTTCGTGTGGATTAAATTTCGTTTTCTTGCTCCAAGTTTGGCAGCTTGGATGTTCCCTCTTTTCCAGGGGCTGCCTGGATGTTCCCTCTTTTCCAGGAGCAGATGAAGGCCCTTCAGCAGAGCTGATATTACTCGTTAATCCTTGCGGCATTCCCTGGAGCGAAGAGAAATGGAAAATGTTTTCCAAAGGTTTTGTTCTTCGAGAGAGAGCGGCAGAGACTGGGAGCTGCTGAAAAATCTGTTTGAAATCCCCGTTTCAAACTGAAATCCCTGTTTCTCAGGGGAAAAATTATCCATGGTTTGTGTCCAGCCTGGCCTTGGACTCTACCTGGGATCCATGGGCAGCCACAGCTTCTCTGGGAATTCCATCCCAGCCCTTCCCCACCTTCATCTTAAAATTATCTTCCTTTTATCCAGTCTGAATCTTCCCTTATTTAGGTAAAACCCCTTTTGTCCAGTCTGAACCTTCCCTTTTTTAGTTAAAACCCCTTTTGTCCAGTTTAAACCTTCCCTTTTTTAGTTAAAACCCCTTTTATCCAGTTTAAACCTTCCCTTTTTTAGTTAAAACCCCTTCTCCCAGTCCTGCCTGTATTGGATCACAGCAGGATCACTCCAGACCCACTTCCATGAACCAGCCCTGGGGAAAACAGTTTCTTGGAAGACTCAGTTCAGTAAATCTCAGCCTTCCCTTCACCTCACATTAAGGCTGAGCCTTTCCCACATAATTTTCCCTAAGTTTCCCTGGATAAAAGGCTGCACAGCATGTCCTTGAGCGCGGCCCTAAATCCCAGCTGGAGAATTCAGGAGAAATGGAGGAATAAACAGAAAACAGTGGGAAAAGCCAAACTGGCCACATGTCCCCCAGCAGGGAGCCCTGCATTTTGAAGGAAGCTCCTGGATATCCTCTGGGATTGGTGGCACCTCGTGAATCCCCTGGAGCTCTGCCCCACACGGGGAGGAGGCTGGAACAGGACACGAGCAGAGGCTGCTCCTCCTCTAAATGTGAAATACAATCCCAGGGAAACTGAGGCAGTCCTGCATGGCATTCCCACTGCTTTGGCTGCTCAGTACCATCAAACCCCCCCTGGAATTCACTGCTCCTGCAGCCCTTCCCTCCTGGATGGGTAATCCCCAAACAAAGCGGCTCCAGAATCCACAACTTCACCAGGCTGTTCTAGTGGTGAATTTAATTTCAGTGAGACTGGGACCCTTCTGTATCCAGGTTGGACAGGGCTGGGAGCAGCCTGGGACAGTGGGAGGTGTCCCTGTCCGTGGCAGGGGTGGCACTGGATCATCCCTTCCAACCCAAACCGTTCTGGGATTCTCTGACTGAAGGAGCCAAGCCAGGCATTAGGATAAGGATGCCAGCAGTGGAATTACATCTCCAGAACTCCTGGAAGCACAGATGGGAGCTGACCAGGGTTGTTCCCAGTGCTCCTGAAAATCACAAGCCTGAGGAGGCTTTGCAGCCACCCAATGTGAGATTTTCCTGAAGGATTCCCAGAGAAACTCGCTCCCATCTTTCTGTGTCCTTAATGAACTGGAGGATCCCATGGAGCTCCTTCCTCATGAGCCCAGAGGAATAATGAGCCCACAGCCATCCAAGCATTCCCGACAGGATTTCTGAGGTTCTGAGTCCAAGAGACAGGAAAAGACACGGCAGGAAGATTCCATGAGAATCAATAAAGGTTTCTTTTTTATTGGAATTCCCTTTTACATACACCTGTGGTTTGCCTTTTCCCGCTCGTTGCTTTGGTCCATGCAGAAAGCAGAAGTGGAGGAATGTAAACCAGATTCCTGCCTGGAGACACACACATGGCAAAGCCCCTGGGATCACACCTTCATCCTGTTGCTTTTTGGGATTTGTCCCTCTTCTGGAGGGGAACAAGATCTTGAAACCCATTTCAGCTTTGCAGAGGGACAAACACCCCCCTGCTCCTCTCCCTCCTGCTCCGAGTGGAAGAAGGAGCCAATATCCTGGAAAAACCCCTTTTCCCAAAGCCCAGACCCTGAGATTTGTGGAGACCACCAGAGCTGGGTCACCCTGGAGCTGCTGAGATGGAGCAAAGGGGTTCAGCAGCAGGTTTGTCTCCTCGTGGATCCTGATGGGAAGAGCTCGGCCAAGGATTTGGAATGGATTTGGGATGGGTTTGGAGCTCGGCTGTGCCTGTCCTTCCTCTCCTCCCACCCCCTCTGTCCCACCAGCTCCACTCATCCAACCCGGCCTGCCAGAGATCCCACCTTTAACAAGAGATGGCTTCCTGCCCAAGGCCGTGTGGGGCAGGGCTTGGAGAACCTGGGATGGTTCCATGGAACTGGAATTGGGCGGTTTTAAGGCTCCTTTCCAACCTAAACCCATCCTGGGATTCTCTGAGTGCTCCTTTCCTGCAGCTCCCAAGGAAGAAGGATTCCTTTAGAGAGAGGATGAGGTAAAAGACTGGCCTGGCAAGGAAAGCTCAGCTCTGTCTTTAGGCTGGCTCATGTCTCTTAAAGCTCTGCTTTAAACTGATGCTGCTCCTCGTGGTTGTGTCTCCTCCTCAGGCACCTGAGCCAGCCTGCTTGGGCCGCTCTTCAGTTAAGCTGGGCTTAAGCTGCCTTTCCAGTGGATTTTGTGTCCCTATTTTGTATCCCTATCCCTATTAAATGCCCAGGATGCAACCCTGGGCATTTTGGAAACCAGGCACACGCTGATCCCTCCATCCCAAACGTTTCAATTCCAGGTATTTCCAGCCAAGTGTCTCCCACATCCGAAATCTCCACACGGGGAAGCCGATACCAAGAGGAAATGAAGAATTTTAGGAGAGGGAGTTTTCCCTCAGACCTTATCCTGCCTCTGGATGTCAGGGATCCTGCTGGATTCTGGATCTAAAGGATAAAGACACCCTGAAATCCCAGTGCCAATCAAAGCTTTGGGAACAGGGAATTTATTTGAATAATTCTCCTTTTCCTCTTCAGAATTTATGGGTGAAGGGCACTCCATGGAAATCCACAGAGACCTTGGTGCTGATTTTCCTGGGATCAGGGTTTATCCCAAATAGTGCCAGCACCTCTGGTTTTGCACACCCCACCATTAGCCCAGAATCATTAACTCCCAGTCTGAGGAAATAATTAAATCCCATTGGATTCCCCAGTTATTGTGCCAGGAAAACCATCGCTCCAGTGGAAGGGAGAAGTTGCTCTGCGGGACCCAGGAGAAACGGGTCAGAATTCCGTGTTCTCAAGCTGAGCTTGTTCTAATTTACCTCTTTTTCCAGTGAAAAAATAGAAGGAAAAGCGGAAGCGAGGATGAAAAGGAGGAGGAAGTTGTTCTGACTTTGTCACACCCCACCTTTCCCCTTTTGTTCTCTAAATATTCCTCCAATCAGGAGAAATCCTAATTAGGCACTAATTTACCCCTGTCAGATCTGTCTGCATGGAAAGATGTCAGATTTATTGGAGCTACTCCTGATTAACTGGGTGAGTTTTCCAGAACTTTTCCATTCATTCCCAGCCCCTGCCAACCCCTCAGCTGATTTCCAGCCCTGGGAATGCCTGGGGATTCTCTCTGGGGGCAGATTTTGGGATGTGCCATGGGTACTCAAGGGACGAGTGTTCCCAAAGGAGAAGTGTCAGAGAATCAGGGAATTGCTGGGATTGGAAAAGCCCCGTTGGATCATCGACTCCAACCAGGATCTCCGACCCACAGCTGGGTGCAGAAACCTCAGGGGCAGATGAGAAGGTGGAGCTCAAATTAAATAAGAATATTTAATGTCGTATCAGCTCTCATCCCAACCCCCTGGGCACGCTGGAAAATTCCTGGGAACTCTGGAATGCCGAGATCCTTGAGGAAAACAGGAGTTCACTTGGAGGGGGAAATGCTGGGCTGGAAACCCTTCCCTGCTCCGTGGGAAAGATTCCAGAGGAACCTGAGTTAATGTTTCCTTTAATGCTCCCCCAGGATCATCTTTGCTCCACTTGACTCCCAAATCCTGGCAAAATGTTCACATTATTGGGAACTTAGAGTGCTCTGGGGCTGCTGGAAACCTGGAAAACGGTGGGAAAACTTGGAGGATCTGAGTTCACATGCAAGGATGGGAAGGAGAACGAAGGAGATAAGGGAAAAGGGAAAAGGAAAGGAAAGGGAAATGGGAACGGTTTGAAGGTTTTAGGGAAGGATTTGGGGAAAGGAAATGACAGGACAGGACCAGGACACGGCCAACGGCCCTGCAAAGGCCCCAGGCCCAAAGGACAGTAAACGTACCCGGTCCACGTCCCCTATGCCCGTCCGCCCACCGGCCCCTGCCCCGTCCGCCCTTCCCTGCCCGGCCCATCCCTGCCCGTCCTGCCCTTCCCTTCCCTTCCCTTCCCGCCCTTCCTTCCCTGCCCCGTCCTCTCCCCGTCCCGTCCCTTCCCGCCCCTTCCCGCCGGCCCGTCCCTTCCCTTCCCTTCCGCTTCCCTTCCCTTCCCGCCCTTCCCTGCCCTGCCCGCTTCCCTTCACGTCCTGCCCTGCCTGCCCCTCCCTGTCCCTTCCCGTGCCCTGCCCTGCCCGTCCCGCTTCCCTCCTCCCTCCCCGGCCCTTCCCTTCCCCCGCCTTCCCCCTCCTTCCCGGCCCTTCCCTCCTTCCCTTCCCCCTTCCCGTCCCTTCCCGTCCCTTCCCTTCCCTTCCCGTCCCTGCCCTTCCCCCGTTCCCTTCCTTCCCTTCCCTTCCCCGTCCCTTCCCTTCCCGTCCCTTCCCTTCCGTCCCTTGCCCTTCCCTTCCCTTGCCCTTCCCTCCTTCCCTTCCGCCCTTCCCCCTTCCCGGCCCTTCCACCTTCCCTCCCCACACTGCACAGGACCATATCACTTGGACTTGTTTTGTGTCCAGCTGATCACTGGGTGTCCTTGGGTTTGATCCCAACACCGAGCCTGGTCTGTAATTCTCAGCAGAGCATTTCTGGAGCTGCAGCTGGGAACTGGATTTGAAATCCATTTTGCAAATTGGACAGGAGTCCTGAGCCGTGCTTTAGCTCCAGAGCTGTTCTGCCTTTTCCCTGCTCTGAGTTACCCCAATTCCCTTCAGCCGAGCAGCTCCTGCCTCATGCCAAGGAATCTCAAATCCACCTTGGAGCTGCTTCCAGCTGTCCTGCCCTGGAATCCAGCTCAGAACATCTCTGCCCACCCACTGGGGAGGTTTTATCCAGCACAGAGAACTGGGAGAAGCCAGAATTCCAGACACTGTCCAGAGCCCAGCAGAGCACTCAGCAGGACCCCAGAAAATAAACAAAAATAGCCCAAGATTTCTGTGTTGTTGTTTGAAATCCTCCTGGAGTGGGGCACAAACACAATGAGTGCTTTCCCTGCTCTCCGTGCCCTTTTCCCATAAATCCACCAAGATTTGGGACTGTTTGGGAGTCATCTCCCACCTCGGGGTACCTGAACTCCGCCCCAGGTGTGATGAGCACAGGGAGTGATCCAAGGTGATCCAAGGAAATCACATTCCCATCCCAAAGCTCTGGGCTGGTTTGGGAACTGCCAGCCGAGACTGGCTTTGAACCGTAAATCCCTCCCTCCAGCCAAATTTGCACCCAGTTAAAAGGGGAAATTAAATGCTGAATAAAGTTATTTAAATGAGATGTTGGGGTTGTTTTGGAGGGACAGTCTGGAAAAAAGAATTGAAGTGTGGGAAAAGACTCCCAGAAGAAAATCCCGGCTCCAAACCGTCCCAAACCTCCTACAGAGCAAAGAGCAGCCAGTGAGGAGTCCTGTCAGCACTGAGGGAAGGAAAACCAGGATTAGGAGATTTATCAAGGGCCGTTAAAAGCCTTGACAGCAAATTAGTTTGGAATCAATCACTAACTGAAGCAGATCTGAAGGATTTGGGTCTCAGCAAAGTTTGTTTGGTGTCTCTGTTTGGGGTCTCTTTGAATGGCCAAGGAGGACCTGGAAACACCGAGGAGGGCCTGGGAACACCAAGGAGGACCTGGAAACATTGAGGAGAACCTGGGAACACCAAGGAGGACATGGAAACACCAAGGAGAACCTGGGAACACCAAGGAGGACATGGAATCACCAAGAAGGACCCGGAAACATTGAGGAGGACATGAAAACATCAAGGAGGACCTGGAATCACCAAGGAGAGCATGGAAACATCAAGGAGGACCTGGAATCACCAAGGAGGACCTGGAAACATTGAGGAGGACTTGGAAACACCAAGGAGGACCTGGAAACATTGAGGAGGACTTGGAATCACCAAGGAGGATGCGAGAAAAAGAACCCGATCCATAAATGAGGTTTCTTAACTTTTTAAACATCTGAACCTGAAATTAAAAACCCTTTTGTCCCCCGAGTTTGTCGAGACAACCAAGAGGAATAAAAACTTTGGAGCTCTTCCCTCTCTGTGGATTTTCATGGTTTGAAAAGTGGAAAATTCTTCCCAGTGGATGTTCTCTGACCTCCAGCTGATTGCCCATAAACAGATAAACAAAGCCAATCCCTGGCTACAAAAAATTCGATTTTGGGAGATCTTTGTGAAATTTTTGGCTCCAGAACAAGACGAGGAGCAGAGCTGAGGAATGATGAGGGGTAGGACAAGACATGATCTCATCTGAACCCGGACCAAGGGGAGTGGAGGAGGCAGAAAGACAAAAAAAATTTGTCTGCCCTTATCCAGGGAAGCAGGAATGGTGAAACTGCTGCCAAAAGTCATCCCAAAGAAATAAAAGGAAGATTAAACAGCTGCCAAATCCCAGAAAAGAGCGGGATCATGGAGCAAGGAATCCCGAGGAGAACTCTGCTGCTGTGGATGGGAATGGAAGAGGAGCAATAGAGGAACCTGCCAGGGGTGAGATTCCCTGTCCAAGCCCGGTGTGTGGCTCTGGAGAAGAGGATGATGATCCAAAAGATTCCAGGGAGATTCCATGCGAGCCAGTCGGCTGGGATACTGCAATGCACAGCTTGCCATGGGGGAAGTGAGAGGCTCCATGGAAATACTCCATGGAGTTTTGCCAGGTGTTTTCTGGGATGAGAGGAAAACGGGCACAGATCTGACACAAAGGAGGAGGGAAAACCAGGGAAAACCAGGGAACAGCTCATTTGGATCTTTTCCTCCTCTTTGAAGTGAACTTGGGAAAGTTTCTTCCCCTTTTTTCCAGGTTGGACAGGGCTTGGAGCAGCCTGGGATAGTGGAAGGAGTCCCTGCCCATGGAATGAGCTGGGCTTTAAGGTCCTCTCCAACCCATCTCATTCTGGGATGATTCCATGACAAGGATTCCACGACAAGAATTCCATGTCAATGATCCCATGTCAACAATTCCATCCCTTATTTGCTACACCCTGTCACTGTCATATTTCCTGGAAAAATCCCTTCGCCCAGGATTCTTCTCCTGGGAAGCTGGGAAGCCTCAGGGAAAAAGGAAAACAATAATTATCTCATTTGCTTCTCCTGTGTTTTGCTGCTTTGGAATGTGTTTGGGGATTGTTCACCCCCAGGGGATTGTTCCATTGGATTCTGCTGGGAATTGTTTTGGCTCTTTGGCCAATCAGGGCCAGGCTGTGCCAGACTTTGGAGAGAGTCAGGAGTTTTCATTATTATCCTTTTAGCCTCCTGTCTGTGTCCTTTCTGCATTCTTTAGTGTAGTTTAGTTTAGCATTCTTTAATATCATATGGATGATAAAATCCCAAATGAGCCTGCTGAGCACACGGGGTCAGATCCATCATCCCCTCCTGCCACAGGACACCCCACAAATACAGCCCTGCTCCAATCGGCGCTCTCCGCTCCACGATCCCATGTTGGATCTGAACGGGATGGGCACAAGCCCCGCCATTCCTGCGGGATTTCTGGAGGGCAGTGGGTGAATCCTGAACAACGAATCCTCCCCTCCAGGGTTTCTGTTTCCCGTGGCCTTTGGGGCCGTCTTTCCATGGGAAAACCCCACAGGGGAGGAACTGTCATCCCAGGGGGACTCAGACCTTTGGATGGGGACAAACTCCTTGGGAAATGTCCTCAGATCCTGGAGATGGAGGAAGGGAAGAGGAGCCTGCTCTGGGTCCAAAGGCTCTGGCTAAGCTCCAGCAGGATCATTCCATTTGTCCTTCCTGGGCAAATCCCAACCCGAACCTGGGGCTTCTTCTCTCTTTCCAGACATCCCAGCTCTGGTTCTTCCTCACTAAAATCCAGGAGGGATGACCCTGGATCTCCAGATAATCCTGATCCATACCCTCAATCTAGAGTTTGGGATCAGCCCAGGAATGATGGGAACACACCCTGACACACAGGTCCCGCTGGGCCTTAGTGGCAGTTTTCCCTCTGTTTTGGTGTCGGCATTATCCCAATTTTTGCATGGATGCTGCTCATGCACAGAAACATCCAGGAAAGAGAAATCTATCTACGATTTGCAATTCAAAGCATTTTTAAAAATATTTCTTCCCCCTGCACAACCCTAGTGCCTGTAATTTTCATCGACATTTAAAAACAGGTTTGATTTATTTTAATCCTAAATAATCCAGCGCTGAATTCATTTCAGTGAGAGCTGCATTTTAGGAGGGGGGTTGTGTTTGTTTATAAATGAATTTATGGCTTTTGCCGATTCCTTGAATTTCTGAGGGATTGTCAAATGTTCTCAATCTTGAGTAATAAACACAAGCGAAGAGTGAGTCACTGGTTGGGGTTTTTTGGTATTTTTGCTTAGTTCCAGCAGTGAAATGATAATTTAGAAATGTCTTTGAGCCAGAAAATCAGGAGGGGTAGAAGAAGAGAGCAGGAAAATGGACTAACTTTTGAAAAGTTGATATTTTGATAACTCTTATTTGGTGGGAAATGGTTATGATGAGGTCTGACTTCTCCTGATGAGGGAAAACAAGAAAAGAACATCACAAATAAATATTGGCTGTCAAAGATTCCTGTCCAGGACAAAAGGGAACGGCCTCAGGCTGGGCCAGGGCAGGATCAGGGTGGACACCAGCAGGAATTTCCCCATGGAAAGGGGGCTCCGGCCTCGGAAGGAGCTTCCCAGGGAAGTTTGGAGCCCCCATCCCTGGAGGTGTCCAAGGAATTCCTGGATGTGGCACTTGGAGCTGTGGTGGGGATTGGGCACAGCTCAGACTTGATGACCTGGGAGGGCTTTTCCAACCTCAGGGATTCTGGGATTCTGTGACCTGCAACTGATGGAGAGGAGCCCCAGCTCCTGCCAGGACCTCAGAGCCACCACATCCCCCCAGGTCTGAATCCAAACCTTGGACGTGTCAGAGGGAGGAGACTTTTCCCTGGATTCCACCGAGCTCTGGTCAGGCCCTGACCTGAGAGGTTGATAAAGGTGTGGGACACAAAGTCAGGCTCCCACCTGCTCTTCCTGACTTCCTGCAGACTCTGGGGAAATCAATCCTTAATTAGCCCTCAGAAGAGCAGCTGGTGGAGTCTTTCTCCTCATTAGGGTTTGGATTAATTGCCCAGAGTAACTGTGGATATTTCATCCTTGGAAGAGTCCAAGGCCCGGCTGGGCAGGGCTTGGAGCAGCCTGGGACAGTGGGAGGTGTCCCTGCCATGGCAGGGGGTGGAACAAGGTGACCTCTAAGGTCCCATCCAACCCAAACCATTCCAGAATTCCACGACCCCATGGAACAGGACATTCAGAGGGCAGAGCGGGGAACAACCCCGAGTTTTAAGAGAGGATGGAAGCTGCTTTCCAGGAGCACCCACACAAAGGCAGGGCCGAGTTATCCAGCCTGGGAGCTGATTTTAGCCACAATCGCCCCTCTGGGATGTGCAAATTCCACGCCCTTGGTGGCTCCCTCTCCGCCCGCCCCTCTGGAAGAGCAGGAATGCCGCACATTCCCATAACCACATCCAACCCTAAAATTGCACAGGTTCCTGCCTTGCCCCCAGGACCTGGGGAAAGGAGAGGACAATCCCTGCCTTCCTCCAAGCGCTGTTAACCCTCCCCACCCCAGAGGAGCATTTTGCCAAGGAGCAAGGATTCCCAAGGGAAGAAGAACATGGGGCTGGCCGTTCCCAACACGACCCCGACGGATGGCGGGGCCTTTCCCAACGCCGTGTGTGTCACCAGGCAGATCCACAGGCAGGGAACAAACCAAACCCAAGCCGCTGCCCCCAGGGTGGCTTGTCCCCTCCCGGGACAATGGCCCTGCACCCTCCCTGCCCGCCTCCCGCTTTCCTGGGGGACGCTCCCGTCCTCCTTGGCCGCCCGCGCTCTCCGAGGGATCCAAGGATCACGCAGGGCTTTGCAGCCCTCCCCGGCGAGCTCCCAGGATCTCCGGGGTCCGGCAGGTCTGGAGAGCTCCGTTATCACCAGGAGAACGTGGATCACGGAATTCATGGGTGGCATCACCCACTGGCCACGCTGGTGGCTCACTTTTTTTTTCTTTTTTTTTTTTTTTTTGGGTTTTTTTTTTTTTTTTTTTTTTGTTTTTTTTTGTTTCCCCAAATAACTTAATCTCTCATTCCACAGAACAGAGGAGCTGCATGGAAACCCTCGGAATCCGCTGCATGGCCTGATGGTCTTTTCCCACTAAACGCTCTCCAGGAACCTTTTTTTTTTTTTTTTCCATCCTTTGGCTGAATTTTTCCTTTCCTCCTCCTGTCTTTTACATCACTGTCTCTCTCTCCTCTTCCACCAGGACCGTGGGCCTGTCTCCATCGTAGAGCCCGGAGCCGTTCAGGTATTCCTCGTCCTTGTTGTACTGCTCCGGGCCGGAGGAAGGCATGGAATTCTCGGAAATGGAGCCATTTTTCACATAGCCTGGCAAGTTCCGGTGGCCGTTGAGGGTCCCTGGAATAAGTCTGGTGTTGAGGTGGAGGGCCAGCGCCCCTCTGGTGGCCACGTTTGTGATGCTGGTGTGGGAAACCATTGGTCCATAGCTGTAGGTTGTGCTCCCACTCCGGGCTTTCCTTTTGAAGTCAAGGGCTAAAGTCCACCTGCTCCATGACTTCTTTATTTCTGCTTGGACCTGAGGGGGGAAAAAGGAGGGGAAAAAAAAAACCCCGTGAGTGGGAGGAGAGAAATGCCAGAAAAATGTGGTGTCCATGGATGGAATGGGTGGGAAAATCTGTGTGGACTTGGAATTTCATGGCCTTTAGGGGCCCCTTCCAAATCAGGAGATTCTGGGATTCCGTGAAATTGGAATAAATTCACATTCAAGAAATAATAAATTCACATTAAATAAATAATAAATTCACATTAAAAAAAAAAAGGAGGGGGAAAAAATGCCCCGTGAGTGGGAGAAGAGAAATGCCAGAAAAATGTGGTGTCCATGGATGGAATGGGTGGGAAAATCTGCGGGGACTTGGAATTTCATGGTCCTTTAATTGGCCCCTTCCAAATCAGGAGATTCTGGGATTCCGTGAAATTTGAATAAATTTGCATTAGATAAATGATAAATTCACATTCAATAATAATAATTCACACCAAATTGATAACAAATTCACATTAAATAAAAAGGAGGGGGAAAAAATGCCCCGTGAGTGGGAGAAGAGAAATGCCAGAAAAATGTGGTGTCCATGGATGGAATGGGTGGGAAAATCTGCGGGGACTTGGAATTTCATGGCCTTTAGGGGCTCCTTCCAAATCAGGAGATTCTGGGATTCCGTGAAATTTGAATAAATTCGCATTAGATAAATGATAAATTCACATTAAATAAATAATAAATTCACATAAAATAAATAATAAATTCCTACCAAATAAATGATAAATTCACATTAAATAAATAATAAAATCACATTAAATAAATAATAAATTCACACCAAATTGATAATAAATTCACATTAAATAAAAAGGAGGGGAAAAAAACCCGGTGAGTGGGAGAAGAGAAATGCCAGAAAAATGTGGTGTCCATGGATGGAATGAGTGGAAAAATCTTCAAGGACTTGGAATTTCATGGCCTTTAGGGGTCCCTTCCAAATGAGGAGATTCTGGGATTCCGTGAAATTGGAATAAATTTGCATTAGATAAATGATAAATTCACGTTAAAAAAATAATAAATTCACATTAAATAAATAATGAATTCACATTAAATCTGCCCTTTCCAAATGAAATATTGGACGCTGAGTGGCTGAAAACATCTGGCTGAAAAGGTGGGATAGCTCTGCCCAAGGGATGGAGGGCAGCACATCCAGAGCGGAATTGTCTCAGTGTCCCACAAAAATCAAGTGTCAGCAGGAATTCCACCTTGAGTGGCACCTGAATCCTGAGAAATTTCCCTAGAATCGGAATTTTAGACCAGGTCTAAGGCAGGTTGCTTAATTTAGGATGAGATCAATTCCCCTTAGATTTTATCCTCATTTTATCTGCAGAAAATAAACAGTGATTTTTTTTTTTTTTTAGTTTTATTTCCCCTTTAAATCCATAAATTTAGGTCATAAATTCCCCTTAAAATCCATGAATTTAGGTTATAAATTCCCCTTAAAATCCATGAATTTAGGTTATAAATTCCCTTTAAAATCCATAAATTTAGGTCATAAATTCCCCTTAAAATCCATGAATTTAGGTTATAAATTCCCCTTAAAATCCATAAATTTAGGTCATAAATTCCCCTTAAAATCCACAAATTTAGGTTATAAATTTCCCTTAAAATCCATGAATTTAGGTCATAAATTCCCTTTAAAATCCATAAATTTAGGTTATAAATTCCCCTTAAAATCCATGAATTTAGGTCATAAATTCCCTTTAAAATCCACACAATTTAGGTTATAAATTCCCCTTAAAATCCATGAATTAGGTCAAAATTCCCTTTAAAATCCATAAATTCCATTTTATCCCAGTCTGTGGAAGTTCTTCCCTGGGGTGCAGCCACTGGCCGTCCCCTTTCTTAATTAGCAGCAATAGAGGCAATTAATGGAAATGAGGAAATTAAAGTATATTATTCTTGAAATAGCTAAAAAAGCCCAAAGAGCCTGGAAAATCACTTTTTTTTTCCTTGTTTTTGTTAATCAGAGAGTCTTTCAATCCATTTTTCTTCCTAATTTGAAATGAAGCAGCACTAAGCAGCACTTGTGCTGGGAAATTAAAAATTCCACGTTTTTTCCTCCATTAGCTGCTTCCAGAATCTCATTTGTCGGTGCCAGGCTGACCTGGGGTTTCTCCACCAGGAAAAAAAAAAAGAGGATTTGAATTTTTTTATGTGTTCTGAGAGACCTTGGGCTGCAAAATAAAGTCGTTTGTGGTAGAAAAATGGGGATGTGCCGATGTGGATCCACCTGGGTGTGGGATTGAGCCGAGAAGGGAGGGAATGAAGGTGCTCAGGACTCACCTCTCCATTGCAAAAACAGTATATGATGGCAACAAAAAATCCCTGCAAGGAGGAAGAGACGACAAATTAAGGGGAATTCAGGGAAGTTTGGGCCCCTTTTCTGGCCAGCACCCCCAGGCCTCTCTGGGATTGGGGACATTCTGTGGAAAACGCGTGCGGGAAAGGTGGGATGGTTCAGAGAAAATTCCCCGTGGATGGAGCTCCTGGACCAGGAGCCAGCAGAGCGTCCTGGGGGACAAGAGGCCAACGGGATCCAGGGGTGCATTGGGAAGAACTGGGAAGAACCATTTTTTTGCTGGGCAAATTTCCCATTTTCTTGCCAGCAGAGAACAGGTTTGAGGCTCAAATATTTTCAAATCCCCTCAGGAATTAATTCTGGTGTGCTGTAAACCCAGCCCTGGTGCCCCAGGCAGCCTTGCACCCACAGTTCCCTCCTCTCCCCGCTGGAATTCCCACGTTTTCCCGCAGTTCCAGTACCTGGAAAGAGTTGAACAGCATTTCATAGTGCATTTGAACTTGCCAAAGAATCCCTGACACGTCTGTGTATGGCATAGCCATGAAAACAATATAGTGAACGCCAAACAGAGGCATAAGGACAAGGGTAGATTTCAGCAGCTTCCTGCGGGGAAAAATGGGGGAAAAGGGGAAAAAGGGGGAAAAGAAAGGGGGGGAAAAAAGGGGGAAAAGAAAGAAAGGGGAGAAAGGAGGAAAAAGGAGGAAAAAAGGAGGAAAAAAGGAGGAAAAAAGGAGGAAAAAAGGAGGAAAAAAGGAGGAAAAAAGGAGGAAAAAAAAGAAGGAGGAAAAAAGGAGGGAAAAAAGGAGGAGGAAAAAAGGAGGAAAAAAGGGGGAAAAAAGGAGGGAAAAGAAAAAAGGGGAAGGAAAAAGAGGGAAAAGGGGAAAAAGGGGGAAAAAGGGGGAAAAGGGGGGAAAAAAGAAAAAGGGGGGAAAAAAACAGGGGGGAAAAAGGGGGAAGAGGGGAAAGGGGGGAAAGGGGGGGAAAAAGGGGGGAAAAAAAGAAGGGAAAAAATGAAGGGAAAAAGGGGGAAGAAGGAGGGAAAAAAGGAGAAAAAAGTGATGAAAAAGGGGGGAAAAAGGGGGAAAAGGAGGAAAAAGGAGGGAAAAAAAGAGGGAGAAAAAGAAGGGAAGAAGGAGGGAAAAAAGAGGGAAAAAAGGATGAAAAAGGAGGGGAAAAAGGAGGGGGACGGAAAAGGAAAAAGGAGGGGAAAAAAAGGGTGGGAAAAAGGGAGGGAAAAAGGGGGAAAAAAAAGGGGGGAAAAAGGGGGAAAAAGGGGGGAAAAGGGGGGAAAAAAAAGAAGGAAAAATGAAGGAAAAAGGAGGGAAGAAGGAGGGAAAAAAGAGGGAAAAAAGGATGAAAAAGGAGGGGAAAAAGGAGGGGAAAGGGAGGGAAAAAGGAGGGAAAAAATGAGGGAAAAAAGAAGGGAAAAAAGAAGGGAAAAAAAGAAGGAAAAAAAGAAGGGAAAAAAGGAGGGAAAAAAGGAGGGGGAAAAGGAAAAAAGGAGGGAAAAAGGGGGGAAAGGAGAAAAAAGGAGGAAAAAAGGAGGAAAAAGGAGGGAAAAAGGAGGAAAAAGGGAGAAAAAAGGAGGGGAAAAGGAGGAAAAAAGGAGGGAAAAAAGGAGGGAAAAAAGGGGGAAAAAGGAGGAAAAAGGGGGGTGAAAGGGGGGAAAAGGGGGAAAAAGGGAGGAAAGGGGGGGGAAGGGGGAAAAAGAGGGGAAAGAAAAGGGAAAAGAAAAGGGGGGAAAGGGGAAAGAAAAGGGGAAAGAAAGAAAGAAAAAAAAAAGGAATTAGTGCATGGATGAACCTCCCCAGCATCACCAGCCCAGCCAGGTTTGTCACCGGGCACAAGTTGCTCGTGGATTTCTCCTTGTCTCCTTGGATATGGGATGTCTACACAGGTGCTGTGGAATTCCAGCTGGAATTCCAAGCTGTTGGAGGTGACAATACTGAGGTGGCTTTTCCAGCCTCAGACCAGCTCCAGGCTTGGGTCAGGATCATGGGGGGAAGGCGGAAAGGAAGGAAAGGAATTTGTGCTGCAATTCCAGCCCTCAGGCTCCAACTAAAACCCACCAGATCCCTAAAGATGGCTCTCCATCTTCCCAGGGTCCTACACAACCCTCTGCTTGGGCAGGAGGTGGAGAATTGACTTCCAGAGGTCTTTTCCAAGCTCAACCACCCCGTGAGGCAGGACAGGAAAATCCACCCTGGCTCCGTGGCTCCTGTGCACCCAGCAGGTCTGTGTCACGGACAGATTCCATGGGAAATCCTTCTGTTAGGATCTTTTCTCCTGAGAAGCTCCAGCTGCTTTGGGATGGGACTTGGAGAATTGTTCACCCAGCATGTGGAATTGTTTTTACTCGATGGCCAATGACAGCCACCTGTGTCGAGGCTGTGAGCGCTCACAGGATTTTATCACCTTTCCTTTCCTTCCTTTTCCTGTTCCTTTCCTTTTCCTTTTCCTTTTCCTTTTCCTTTTCCTTTTCCTTTTCCTTTTCCTTTTCCTTTTCCTTTTCCTTTCCCTTCCCTTCCCTTTCCCTTTTCTGCCTTCTGATGAAATCCTTTCTTCTGTTCTTTTTGTATAGTTTTAATATCTCGTTTCCTTTTAATATAACATATCTCATAAAATAATAAATCAGCCTTCTGAAACGTGGGGTCAGGATTCTCCTGCCTGCAAATCAACAGATCTGGAGCAGAGGGAGCTGAGTTAGGAGTGGAATTGCTCCAGATATGCAGGGGAAGAGGACAGAGCAGAGGTGGACACTCCTAGGAGCTGCCTTGGCCTTCAGCATCCCTTGGAAAAGCTCCTTTTTCCAGGGAGCGGCTCCCCCTCAGCGCAGGATCCGCGCTGGGCACTCCGCGGAGGCACCACGGCCCCGAGAGTTTGGCCGGGCTGGCTCCGGAGGGAATCAGCTTTGCCTGGAAGTGCCATTAATTGAGGGATTAGACCTTGTGCCAAGAGTTCCAGCGAGCCCGGGGATGGGGAAGGAAGGGCGGGAATCCCTCCAGCAAGGGCCGGCACCGCCTCTGTCCAGCCTGCAAACCGCCCGGGGAATTTAACACTTTGAAAGGAGCAGGCCGCATCCAAACCATAATTAATGGCAAAGCTTCAGCCGGGGAGAAGTAAATAAATGGATAAATCCGAGCCCTGACGGGGCAGCGAGGGGAACTGGGAGGCGTTTTCCTGCCAAATCTCCCTCCTGCCTCCACTGTGTGTGTTTGGAGAGGGAGGTGGGAGCGATGAGCTCATGGTTTACATCCCAGACCATTCCGCTCTCCCCCCTTCCCAAGTGTCCTGTTGGGCAGTCCAGGAGATCCCGAGAAGCCTTGGGAGCTCTCAAGCAGCCGTGGTGTCCCAGCAATCCGGTTTTTCCATCCAGTTTTTGACCATGCTACAAATAACCTGAATTGTCAGGGGAGACGAGCTGGCAGAACAAAGGAAAACCAAACAAAAAACGAAACCAAATTGGAATATTTTTTTTCAGTTCGGCCAAGGCACTGAAACACCCGCTCAAGGGCAGGTTTAACCAATAGGCCAAGCTTAACAAAGCACAGGAGGGAAGTAAAAATAAGCAAATAAACAGCGCACACAAACAATGTTTTATTTCTGCACTTTGGGTTCAAAAACTGGCTGGGATTCCTCCCTAACCTCCAGCAGGCTGGATTTGAAAGGTTTAGGAGAGTTTTGAATTGCTCTGGCTCATTCTGCATCACCACACAAACTTTTTGGGTTATTTTAGGCGGCATCGGCGTCACCCTGGCGTTCTCCACAGCCAAGGGGGTGCACCAAGGGCTTTGTCCCATCCCCCAAAGGGGACAGGGCAGGTGACACTCACCTGTACTGTTGTCTCGAGTCACACCTCCCTGCATTCGTCTCTCGGAGCTTGGTTGCGAGGACTCTGATAATATTGATAAAGAGAATAAAATTTACCTGCGGGGAAAAGAAAACAAACAACAAAGAAATGAGAGCCCGTAAAAAAAATTCGCTGCAAATGGGGGAGTTGTTGGGTTGTGGGGTTGGTGTTTCCCCCAGGTGGGGCAGGGGCTGGGATTGGGGAGGAAGCTCCTCCTGTGGGAGGGATGAGCGTTCCAGGAATGATCCTGGGATTTTAACCTTCATGGAGAATATGGAATGGCTCACAAGGTGTGGGCATCTCACAGGGAAACACCTGAGCCAGGCAGCCCAGCAGGCACCTGGGGGAGGCCAAAATGAGGTTTTATTTGTCTTTACAGCCCAGCTGGGATTGAGATCCCCTCGGGATACCAGGAGAACTCGTAGGATGTCTCCCCACATTTCCATGTGCAAAGGGAAAGAGGAACAAGCCCAAGGCACCCCGGTGAAGGCAGAGTGACCCTAACTGGAGATGACAGCCCAAGAATGAAGAGAGGCAATGAAACTCCTGGATTTCTCCCATTTTCCGACTGCTGAGATTCCTCTGGGAAGTGTTTAGGACGGAGCAGGCGAGGACAGTCAGGGAATATCATCTACTGCCTTTCAGGGAGACGCAGCTGGGAACCCAGCTCGTGGCCAGCTGCTCAAGAGAATTCCAGTGGTGGAAAAGGAATGGAAGAGGCTGCCTCAGGAAGAGGTGGAATCCCCTATCCTGGGAAGAGGTGGAATCCCCCATCCTGGGAAGTGGTGGAATCCCCCATCCCGGGAAGTGGTGGAATCCCCATCCCGGGAAGTGGTGGAATCCCCATCCTGGGAAGAGGTGGAATCCCCATCCTGGGAAGTGGTGGAATTCCCCATCCTGGGAAGAGGTGGAATCCCCCATCCCAGGAAGAGGTGGAATCCCCCATCCTGGGAAGAGGTGGAATCCCCATCCTGGGAAGAGGTGGAATCCCCCATCCCAGGAAGAGGTGGAATCCCCCATCCCGGGAAGTGGTGGAATCCCCATCCTGGGAAGAGGTGGAATCCCCATCCTGGGAAGAGGTGGAATCCCCCATCCCGGGAAGAGGTGGAATCCCCCATCCTGGGAAGTGGTGGAATCCCCATCCTGGGAACTGGTGGAATCCCCCATCCCGGGAAGAGGTGGAATCTCCATCCTGGGAAGAGGTGGAATCCCCATCCTGGGAAGTGGTGGAATCTCCATCCTGGGAAGAGGTGGAATCCCCATCCTGGGAAGAGGTGGAATCCCCATCCTGGGAAGTGGTGGAATCCCCCATCCCGGGAAGTGGTGGAATCCCCATCCTGGGAAGTGGTGGAATCCCCCATCCCGGGAAGTGGTGGAATCCCCATCCTGGGAAGTGGTGGAATTCCCCATCCCGGGAAGAGGTGGAATCCCCCATCCCAGGAAGAGGTGGAATCCCGTGTGGATGTGGCGCTTGGGGACAAGGGTTTGTGGTGACCATGGTGGTGCTGGGGAATGGTTGGACTTGACCTGGGAGAACATTTCCAACCTTTGTGACTCCATGATTCCAATCCTGTCCTCCAGGAATGCGCTGAGGAAAATTTAATGGCACCACCTCATGGAGAGGAAAGGTGGGCTGGCATTGGGGAGATTCCCATCTTTGTGGAGCTCTTCAGAGCTTGCTTTCCCTGGATTCCACCAGCTCCTGGCCCAGCCAAACCCTTCCATGGGATTACGGAGAGGACAGAGGCAGGACAATCCCGAAACCTCAGTGAGCAGATCCATGTTGTTGGAAAATGCCCACGGATTCCCCTGGAGCCTTCAGCATTTCGGGACACAGAATTCCCCCACAACACACCAGCCTGGAGTTTTGGGGAGGCACCATTGGGAACCTCAAGCTGGATTATCCAGGAGACCTCCTTGGACGCATTTTGGCTGGATCCGTGTTCCAGCATTTCCATGGCAGAGATTTCCCCACCACAGCCATTGGAGAGTTGTTCCCATGGTCAGTTATCCTCCCTGGCAAAACCAGGAATTCCCTGAGCTGCAGGGGCTGGTTTGCCGTGGCTTTGTCTCCTCTGAGGAGGAGATGCAAGCTCGTTTGGAACTGCTCTCCATAAAAAAAGCCGGGAAGGTCATCCCACACCCTTTCTGTCACTGGGATATCAGTCAAAACTCTCTCCCGCATCCATTTCCCTGTTTTCATGAGGTTTGTGGGAATTTTACACCCCTGCAACCCCATTCCCTGGGTTCCATTTGGCTGAAATTTCCTGACTGGCACAGGAATTACAAAGGAGGAACGGACAGACTGACAGGCAGGGGAGGACAGAGCCTGGGGGCATTTAATTCCTTGGAAACCATCTGGAAGGGAAAAACCAAGCGGGATTTATGTCTCTACAGGAGCTTTTCCAGCTTTAAAGGCTCCAAAGTGGGATTTTGTTCTGCATTTGTCAACAAAATGAAGGATGCCCAACCTTATCACACCCAGGAGGGAAACTACTCTGATTTCCCCAAATGTGCTAAATTTGAAAAGAAATCCAGACAAAGGAATCCCATCCAAATTAGCAGAAAGTGGAGGGGTTTTAAACCCTCCAGCCTCCAAAATCTCATCCAGGAATTGCAGGGCTGAGTCCAGCAATGTGGGAATGGCAGAAGCAGCCAAGCGAACAACACGAGCCCACAGAAATTAAACAGACACAACCCATGGAATATTTTTGCATAATGAACAGCTGGGTTTGCAGATTGCCAGGGCACAGGCACAGCCTCCTGGAGAAACCTTATTTTTCCAAGGATGAGCCTCCACTGGGCTCTTTCTCCCCCGCTATTTGGCCTTCAAATGAAATGCAATGGGGTCGGTGGAATTAATTAATTCATTGAACCATCTGAACTTTCTTCTCCTGATCCATTTCCAAAGATGTGGCCTCGGTGGTGCGTTTCTTCCAAGGAATTGCTGGAGCCAGGTGGAGATTTTCCACCAAAAGGATGAAATCCAGCCGCACCCCAAACCCCAAAAATCTCACCTAGATTCCACCACTTCCCAGGACGGGGATTCCACCTCTTCCCAGGATGGAAACGGACGAGCACATCCACCTTGGAATATTTCCTGCTCTTTGTGTGTCTGGGGCTCTTCTCACCCACACTGAGCATCTTCCAAGGCCTCCTGATTTGGGGGGCCGGGAGGAAGAGCCTGATTCCAAACTCTCTGGACCGTGGAGAGATTCCTACTGGCTCCACTCGTGGAGGAGTGGAAAGGGAGATAGGATCTGGGGGAGTGCATGAGCTCTTTGACATGGATTCCACCAGGAGACTGAGCAATGGAGAACCCCAAATAAAGAGAGCGGGGGAAGAGGGTAATTAATGAATTCATTAATTAGGATGTAATTGGATTCACCTGGTGCAGATAATTAAATCTTATAATTCCCTCTCCTGCTTTGGAGAGCTCCTCCTGTGTTGGGATAATGTCACTTGGATCCTTCCTTTCCCCCCTGGCTCCTGGCTGGGGGTTGGAATAACCCACCCTCAGTGGTTAAAGATCCAATCCAAGCTGGGGTGGTTTCATTTCCCTTCCCACCTCAGGCTTCCCAAACTTTTACCAGCTCAGAAAGAAAGGGATGACCCTGAAACACGCCTGGGAAAAGCTTTGGTCCAGCCACAGTCCCCAGATCCCATCTCTTCCCACTGGAGATGCCTGGTAAGAACTTGTTATGATCCCTGAAAGTTTCCAAGATCATCTGGATTGGAAATGTTGCCTTGAGTGTTGGTTTCATTTTTGATTTCAGGGTCTTAGCCCTAAAAATGTGGGATTTTTCTCTCCGTGAAGTCACTCACAAGCCCTTCTGCCACAGTCAGCTGCCAAAATTCCAGGCAGGACAAACATGACCCCCTCAAAGTGGGCATGCAGGGACTATGATAAGGCAGGATTTTTGATTACAGGGTGATTAGAGTGGGAAATCCTGGATCAGCTCTTCCCAAGGACCCAAAGGCTCCCAGCCCCCTCACTCATCCCATACTCACCACGATAGCTGCCAGGATGGGCACCTGAATAATCCACTTTAAATTGCCAGCACTCAAGTCCCAACACCTGGGGAGAGATGGACATCCTGTCAGGAAAGCACTGGCAGAGCAACGGGCTCCGGAGTTCCGCTGGAAAAATCCCCCTGGAAGGATGAGTTCCTCCAAAGCCTGGTGAAGGACCTTGCTGTAACCCTGCCTGCACTCAGTGAGACTTGGGAACATCCCTTTTCCTGCTGAATTCTACTAAAAAATGAGAATATTCCCGTGGTTGGGATGGTTCTGCTCCCCAGAGGGTGAAGCTCTTTCCAGCTCTTTCCACACCCATCCAGACTCGTCCCTTCCGGGCAGGAACGGATCCTTTTCCACTTCTCCACTTCCTCACCAGAAAAAAATCCCTCCATTAAAAGTTATCCAGGTTTCACGAGCACAGGAGAGGCTGAACTGATGTGGGATCACAGGATCCGGGAATGGGTTGGGTTGGAAGGGACCCTGAAGATGATTTAATTCCAAATCCCTGCCATGGGAGAGAGGCTGCTCCAAGCCCTGTCCAACCTGGCCTTGGACATTTCCAAGGATGAGGCAGCCACAGCTTCTCTGGGTGACCTGTGCCAGGGCTTCCCCACGCTCACAGGGAAGAATTTTTCCCAAGATCCCATCTATCCTTGACCTCTGGCAGTGGGAAGCCATTCCCTGAGTCCTGTCCCTCCAGTTCCTAATGAATAATCCCTTCAGCTTCCCTGCAGGCCTCTTCCATCCTGGCCATGTCCCTGCTCATGGCAGGGGGTTGGATTAGGTGACCTTTAAAGGTCTTCTCCAACCCAGCCATTCCATGATTCCCCCTTGGAATAAACCTGCACAACTTCCCATGGGGACAGTGCTGGGGTTCCACATTCACTTCCTGGGGGTTTCCTTCAACCAAAATCCCCCAAAATCTTTTATCTCCATCCACCTCCAGTCCTTATCCCAGTGAGGACTGGGAGGGCCAGTTGGTGACGTGGATGTTGGGATGTTTGTTGGGATGCAATCCTCCATCTGCCAAGAAGGGATGGGCTCCATTGGCTCCCAGGAGTTTCCAGCAGCCGCTGGAAAAGCCGACTCGGTGTTAATTATTCTGCTGGAATTCTCTCCAGCCCTGGAGGCAGGAATGCCACAGCTTTTCCTTATCTGATCCAGGTAACCCCACATGGCACTGGCAGTTTTCCCAGGCCAGCTCCTCAGGGAAGGCGAGGCTGGGAAGCCACCAGTGCTGCCTGGAACCTCTGTGAGGATGAGCTGGTGTCACGGATGTGTCACCCTGCAGCAGCTCTGCTGATCCACCCGCCCAAGCCTGGAGCTGGAATCCCCTCTGGAAAGCAGTGCCTTCCCATGCAGAGCCGTTTGGGAATGCCCAGGGACCCTCAGGTGGAGGATCCTGGGGACATGGAAGCATTTCTGTGGTCAGGCCTGTGAGTTCTGGGGGAAAGGCCAGGTTGGACAGGGCTTGGAGAACCTGGGATAGTGGAAGGAGTCCCTGCCCATGGCAGGGGTGGAACGGGATGAGCTTTAAAGTCCTTTCCAACCCAAACCATCCTGGGATTGTAAAATCCATGGAGGAGTCACAGTTCTACCACCCCACCACCAAATTCTCTGCCGGTGCTGCAGCTGCTGTGTCCCAAACTCATCCCTGCCCATTCAGGATTTTAAGGACCCCTGTCTTGTCCCTGCCCAGCTGTGACACTGTCCCTTTATCCCCAGGGATAACAACTGCAGGTATTCCCATGTATTGGATCCTGCAGAACAAAAGGAAAGACGATCCTTCCCTTCCATCCACCATCCTCCTCCAAAAGTTAATGACCTCAGAGTCGAATTCCAGCTTTGCCTGGCTCTTTTTCCTTTTGAATTCCCCCGAAAATCCCACAAAACCTTGCATATAAAAGGGAGAGAAGGAAACCAGTGGGACTTACTCTGTGTCGGCCAGAGTGGCTCTGACGCTGGCCCACACTGTGACAAACACAGCAGGGAGTCCTGCAAGAGAACACAGGTGACACCGGGTCAGTGGGGACCGAGGCTCCAAAATTCCAGGTGGAATGGGTTAGGGGAAGGTGGAAGGAGCAGCTTTAATTATTCAGGCATAGCTGAGCCTTGGAGAGGCTGAGCTTTCACATCTGAGAGCTGAACTGGTTCCGTTTGGGGGGCTCACAACAAAGACATTGAGGGGCTGGAGCGGGTCCAGGAAGGAAAAGGAGTTGGGAAAGGTCTGGAAAACTCCTGGGGGAACTGGGAAAGGGGCTCAGCCTGGAGCAAAGGAGGCTCAGGGGGACCTTGTGGCTCTGCACAGCTCCTGCCAGGAGGGGACAGCCGGGGGGGTCGGGCTGTGCTCCAGGGAACAGGGACAGGAGGAGAGGGAACGGCCCCAGGCTGGGCCAGGGCAGGATCAGGGTGGGTAGAGGGAAAATTCCTTCCTGGAAAGGGGCTCTTACACATTGGAAGTGCCCAGGGCAGGGGGGAGTCCCCATCCCTGGAGGGATTTAAATCCCTGTGGATGTGGCACTTGGGGACATGATCAAGGGTGGCCTTGGCAGTGCTGGGAATGGTTGGACTTGATCATCTCTGAGGCCTGAGAGTGCTGAAACTGCCTTTGGCCAACCCATCCCATGGGAAGCAGAGAGCTCTGCCCTGGAGCTGGGCTGGGAGAGCTGGGAATGTTCCCCTGGAGAGGAGAAGGCTCCAGGGAGAGCTCAGAGCCCTGCCAGGGCCTGAGGGGGCTCCAGGAGAGCTGGAGAGGGACTGGGGACAAGGGATGGAGGGACAGGACACAGGGAATGGCTCCCACTGCCAGAGGGCAGGGATGGGTGGGAGATTGGGAATGAGGAATTCCTGGCTGGGAGGGTGGAGAGGGGCTGGGATGGAATTCCCAGGGAAGCTGTGGATGTCCCTGGATCCTGGCAGTGCCCAAGGCCAGGTTGGAGCAGCCTGGGACAGTGGGAGGTGTCCCTGCCCAATGATAGAAGGTGGAATGGGATCATCCTCAAGATCCCATTCAACCCAAACTTCCATGATTCCATGATTCCAATGGTTTTATGCAGCACACCTCCTCCAAGATATTTCCTCCCTTCCTTCACCTCAAAGAAAGGTAGAGCAGGAGTCAGGCTCCAACAGTTTCTCCCAGGAAATCCCTGGATGGATTGGAAGCTCTGTTAAATACGAGAGAGCCGCTGCACGAAGCAGAGAAATGCTAAAATTTAGGATTATGCTTCCAAAATATCCAGGCCAAGGTTCATTCCCAAAGGAACCATCCTGATTGCAGCACAGCTACCCCAGGCCATCATCTTTTCCCTGTGAAACGTGGAAAAAAATTCCCCAATATCCAAACGCAACCTTGTATTTATTTTTCTTTAGGGTCCAGTTATTTGTACAACTGAGTCCCCTACCGGCTTCCCTTAAAAAGCAGGATCCAATCCACAGTAGCTTCTACAAATTTGGGAAGAATGACCCCTTTCAGGTGGGGAAAAAAAAAATTATTAAAAAATAAATAAAGGCGACATTTATCAGCGGGGACTGTGAAGAGGCTGTTCCCAGTCTAAGCTCACTGGGGCTCGGGGATAAGCCCAGGCTTAACTTTCAGCATGCACTTAAGTCTCATTAGGGTGCTTAAAGGTT